>NC_057812.1:391262491-391288085 GCF_018294505.1 Triticum aestivum | reverse complement strand
GAGCCCCGCTGCCTTCACTCGCCGCTGCCAACCAGCTGCTCCGCGCCGCCGCCTCCTCCGCATGCGGGCGCCGCACCGTGCCGCGGCAGCCGTGCCTCCTCGCCGCCCTCCGTCGCCGCCGGCCAGATCTGGCCCGGGGCGCCTTGCCGTCAACCTTGCCGGCCTTCTCCGACCCCACCGACCACCTCCGTGCCGCCCATCGTCGGCGAGCTCGTCGTTGACCTTGGGAAACCCTACATCCGCAGGGTATATTTTCTCCCAAGTCCCATATTCTTTTCTTCTCATGTGCACTTGTTTGACCAACCATAACTTCGTGCTCGTTGCTCCATTTCACGTGCATGATATGTTGAAATGTTCATCTCTGAATGCTCTACATGGTGATATAATTTGCAAGCATGTTACTGTCCATCTTATTACCTTAATCATCATTGCAAAAGTGCTAAATGTTATAATCTGCTGGAAATATCATAACTTGTTGATTTGTCTTTTTCATAGCATTTTGTGTGATTATCTTTTGAGAATCATGTCAAGATGTTTTATGAGCATATTCATGCCATCTTTACAGTGGTGCGATCCATGTATTTTTATGTGCTAGGTGGTGATTAGCACAAGCATGCAAAGTAGGGTACTTGCTATTCCTGATTTCAGTGACTTGATGCTTTCTGCTAAGTCTGAACCTGCTATATTATGTTGCCATGTTAGGTTGATTCTACTAGTGAATCCGTGCATAATCTAGAGATGCTCAGTAAGGATGTTTGTTGATCTTGTTATGTTATATCCATACATGCCCTTGTTTACAATTATTTCCTGCTGTAGCTTGTCAGTAGCATGCTCTAAAATTGCAAAATAATGTTTCCGTCAGCCTGTTATTAGTAAGTTCAGTTTTGCCATGTGAATAGCTTGTGTTCTATGCAGCCTATGACCATGTTATTGCCATGAGTAGCTGCAAAAACATGTCGTCTTGCTGTTGGTAATATTCACATGCCATAAAATTCCTGGAGATGAGTTGAATAAGCTTGCAAACATGCCTACTTGTCGTTGTTCCTGCCATGTTTATTTATTTCACCAAGTCTGTGAATTTGTTATCATTTGCCATCTTGCCATGATATTTTGAGCATGCTATAGTGGTTTCTAGCAGTAGCCCAATGATCATGTTTTATAGTTCTCTACCTGTACATGCTTCACATGCCCTTTTATGCCATTAAATGTGCATGTAGCATATACTTTTGTTGTCTCGAAGTATGCATCATGAAATTGTTTTCATCCTTGCTCTATTTTTCACCAAGTCCGAGAATCTGTTATGACTTGCTTACTTGTCTTGATGAATGCCATTGATTTAGAGGTTATATGGAGATGCTTAGAAATCATGTTTTCCATGTTTAGCCTATACTCTAATGCCATGTTTTTGTTTGCTATGATATTGCACTTTAGCATGCTTGTTTCATGCCTCGAACATGTCAACATGTTATTTCTGCTCAGATGTATGCCCAGTTTTTCACTATGTCCTAATCTGTGTTATAAAGTTGCTTGTTGCTTTGATCTTGTTGGATTAATCTTGGTGCCTATGAACATGAACCTTAATAATATTTGAAGTAGGTTATCTGTACTTTAAGTGCATATCATGTTTATGTGTATCTTGTTCTTGTAGCATGTTGTGATGAGGCTTGTAATATGCCTAGTTGCTGTTGTGGACAACTTGTCCTTTAAACTCGTTTCATGTGTATGTGTTGAACCGTTGCACCATTTTGATCATGCTCTATATGAAACTTGCTTGGTTTGGCATGTAGTTTCATCATGCCATGTTGCATCCATGTTTTGAAGTGTTTGTGATTATGTTTTGCTTGCGTTTGCATCAATGCCATGTTTAACTTGTTTTGCTCATATCTTCTAGGCTGTACCTACGAATTAAACGAACTTTATATGTAACTTGATTAGAAAAACATGTAGTTTATCTTGGTGCACTTTAACTTGTTGTTTAACAACTTTAACTTAATGCTTTGTTCAGATCGGGACCAATTTGGAAATTTGCATATCAGAGTTTCCGGAATTGCTATATGTTGTTTCCGGCCTCATTTAAACTTGCTTTGATGTGTTGTTCTTGTATGCATCATCTCTTGCCATGAGTAGCATCATATAGACTTGTCATGCATCATACTTGGATGAGCATCATGCCACGTTATGTGTTGTGTGTTTACCATGTTGTATTCTTCTTTTTGGTTGTGCTTCTTCTCGATAGTTACTGTTTCGTTGCGATCCTGAGGATTCGTTCGACTATGTGGGTTCGTCTTCTTCATGGACTCGTTCTTCTTACTTGTAGGATTTCAGGCAAGATGACCGTTACCCTAGATACCACTACTATTATTGCTATGCTAGTTATCTCGATGCTATCGCTATGTCGTGCTACCTACCACTTGTTTATCAAGCCTCCCAAACTGCCATGATAGCCTCTAACCATTTTCACCATCCTAGCAAATAGTTGTTTGGCTATGTTACCGCTTTGCTCTGCCCCTCTTATAGCATTGCTAGTTGCAGGTGCAGTTGTAGGTTGTTCCATGTTGGAACATGGATTTCATGGAATATCACAATATCTCTTATTTAATTAATGCATCTATATACTTGGTAAAGGGTGGAAGGCTCGGCCTTTTGCCTGGTGTTTAGTTCCACTCTTGCCGCCTTAGTTTCTGTCATACCGGTGTTATGTTCCTTGATTTTGCATCCCTAACACGATGAGGGTTTATGGGCCCCTCTTGATAGTTCGCTTTGAATAAAACTCTTCCAGCAAGGCCCACCATCGGCTTTACCATTTGCCTAATAACAACTAAAAACTTGCATAGGGACCTGCCGGCCCCCGAGGTCTCTTAATCAACCCCTGGTCTAATGCTCCTCGTGAGTGTTGGTCCAAACCGGGCGATGCTCGGCGCCCCCTGGCAACCAGGGTCTCAGCCAACCCGACGTCTGGCCCATCTGGAGTACCCTGAGAACGAGATATGTGCGACTCCTATCAGGATAGGTCGGTGCATCGGGAGGTCTTACTGGCTTTGTTTTACCGTTGTCGAAATGTCTTATGCACCGGGATCTCGAATTTGATCGGATGTCCCATGATGGAGGATTGTCTCCGCAGATCGTGAGCTTGTCATGGGCTAAGTTGGGATACCCCTACAGGGTTTACACTTTCGAGAGCCATGCCCGCGGTTATGTGATAGATGGGAATTTGTTAATATCCAGTTGTAGTGGACTTGAACTAAACTCAAGTAAATACACCAACCGCATGCGCAATCGTGATTATCTCTTTTCGGGTGCATTCGAGAAGAGAACACGGTTGGGTTATGTTTGTACGTAAGTAGTTCAGGATCACTTCTTGATCATTACTAGCTTGCGACCATTTGCGTAGTTCTCATCTTACTCTTGTAATCGTAAGTTAGCCACCATACAATGCTTAGCCGCTTGCTGCAACCCCACCACTTATCCTTTCCATACCCATTAAGCTTTGCTAGTCTTGATACCCATGGTAATGGGATTGCTGACTCCTCGTGGCTCATAGATTACTACAACAACAGTTGCAGGTACAGGTAATGCGATGACCATGACGTGAGAGCGATGTTTATTTGTTTTGGAGTTTCTTGAGCACTGCGTTGGTTTTCCCTTGAAGAGGAAAGGGTGATGCAGCAAAGTAGCGTAAGTATTTCCCTTAGTTTTTGAGAACCAAGGTATCAATCCAGTAGGAGGACGCGCACGAGTCCCTCGCACCTAGACAAACAAATAAATCCTCGCAACCAACACGATAAGGGGTTGTCAATCCCTACACGGTCACTTACGAGAGTGAGATCTGATAGATATGATAGGATAATATTTTTGGTATTTTTATGATAAAGATGCAAAGTAAAATAAATGGAAAAGGAAATAACTAAGTATTGGAAGATTAATATGATGGAAGATAGACCCGGGGGAAATAGGTTTCACTAATGGGTTATCTCAAGAGCATAAGTATTTACGGTGGGTGAACAAATTACTGTTGAGCAATTGACAGACTTAAGCATATTATGAGAATATCTAGGTATGATCATGTATATAGGCATCGTGTCCGAGACATGTAGACTGACTCCTGCCTGCATCTACTACTATTACTCCACACATCGACCGCTATCCAGCATGCATCTAGAGTATTAAGTTCAAGAGAACAAAGTAACACTTTAAGCAAGATGACATGATGTAGAGGGATAAACTCACACAATATGATATAAACCCCATCTTGTTATCCTTGATGGCAACAATACAATACGTGCCTTGCTGCCCCTATTGTCACTGGGAAAGGACACCGCAAGATTGAACCCAAAGCTAAGCACTTCTCCCATTGCAAGAAAGATCAATCTAGTAGGCCAAACCAAACTGATAATTCAAAGAGACTTGCAAAGATAACCAATCATACATAAAAGAATTCAGAGAAGATTCAAATATTGTTCATAGATAAACTTGATCATAAACCCACAATTCATCGGTCTGAACAAACACACCGCAAAAGAAGATTACATCGAATAGATCTCCACAAGAGAGGGGGAGAACTTTGTATTGAAATCCAAACAGAGAGAAGAAGCGATCTAGCTAATAACTATGGACCCGTAGGTCTGAAGTAAACTACTCACACATCATCAGAGGGGCTATGGTGTTGATGTAGAAGCCCTCCGTGATCGATGCCCCCTCCGGCGGAGCTCCGGAAAAGGCCCCAAGATGGGGTCTCATGGATACAGAAAGTTACGGCGGTTGAATTAGGGTTTTGTCTCCGTATATGGTAGTTTGGTGGTATGTAGGTATATATAGGAGGAAGGAGTACGTCGGTGGAGCAACAGGGGCCCACGAGGGTGGAGGGCGCGCTTGGGGGGTAGGCGCGCCCCTACCTCGTTCCTTCCTCCTTGATTGCTTGATGTAGGGTCCAGGTCCTCTGGATCATGTTCGTTCCGAAAATCATGTTCCCGAAGGTTTCATTCCGTTTGGACTCCGTTTGATATTCTTTTTCTGTGAAACCCTAAAATAGGCAAAAAACAGCAATTCTGGGCTGGGCCTTCGGTTAATACGTTAGTCCCAAAAATAATATAAAAGCGTATAATAAAGCCCAATAATGTCCAAAACATAATATAATATAGCATGGAACAATAAAAAATATAGATACGTTGGAGACGTATCAAGCATCCCCAAGCTTAATTCCTGCTCATCCTCGAGTAGGTAAATGATAAAAATAGAATTTTTGATGTGGAATGCTACTTGGCATAATTTCAATGTAATTCTTCTTAATTGTGGTATGAATATTCAGATCTGAAAGATTCAAGACAAAAGTTCAATATTGACATAGAAATAATAATAATACTTCAAGCATACTAACTAAGCAATTATGTCTCTTGAAAATAACATGGCCAAAGAAAGTTATCCCTACAAAATCATATAGTCTGGCTATGCTCTATCTTCACCACACAAAGTATTTAAATCATGCACAACCCCGATGACAAGCCAAGCAATTGTTTCATACTTTTGGTGTTCTCAAACATTTTCAATCTTCACGCAATACATGAGCGTGAGCCATGGACATAGCACTTTAGGTGGAATAGAATGGTGGTTGTGGAGGAGACAAAAAAGGGGAAGATAGTCTCACATCAACTAGGCGTATCAATGGGCTATGGAGATGCCCATCAATAGATATCAATGTGAGTGAGTAGGGATTGCCATGCAACGGATGCACTAGAGCTATAAGTATATGAGAGCTCAACAAAAGGAACTAAGTGGGTGTGCATCCAACTTGCTTGCTCATGAAGACCTAGGGCATTTTTAGGAAGCCCATCATTGGAATATACAAGCCAAGTTCTATGATGAAAAATTCCCACTAGTATATGAAAGTGATAACATAGGAGACTCTCTATTATGAAGATGATGGTGCTACTTTGAAGCACAAGTGTGGTAAAAGGATAGTAGAATTGTCCCTTCTCTCTTTTTCTCTCATATTATCTTTTTATTTATTTGGGCCTTTTTATGGCCTCTTTTTTTATTTGGGCTTGTTTGGCCTCTTTTTTTTCGTCCAGAGCCTCATCCCGACTTGTGGGGGAATCATAGTCTCCATCATCCTTTCCTCACTTGGGACAATGCTCTCAAAATGATGATCATCACACTTTTATTTACTTACAACTCAATACTTAGAACAAAATATGACTGTATGTGAATGCTTCCAGCGGTGTACCGGGATATGCAATGAATCAAGAGTGACATGTATAAAAGAATTATGAACGGTGGCTTTGCCACAAATACAATATCAACTACATGATCATGCAAAGATATGACAATGATGGAGCGTGTCATAGTAAACGGAACAGTGGAAAGTTGCATGGAAATATATCTCGGAATGGCTATGGAAATGCCATGATAGGTAGGTATGGTGGCTGTTTTGAGGAAGGTATATGGTGGGTGTATGATACCGGTGAAAGGTGCGCGGTATTAGAGAGGCTAGCAATGGTGGAAGGAAGAAAAGTGTGTATGATCCATGGACTCAACCTTAGTCATAAAGAACTCATATACTTATTGCAAAAATCTACAAGTTAACAAAGCAAAGTATTACGCGCATGCTCCTAGGAGGATAGATTGGTAGGAAAAGACCATCGCTCATCCCCGACCGCCACTCATAAGAAAGACAATCAATAAATAAATCATGCTCCGACTTCATCACATAACGGTTCACCATACGTGCATGCTACGGGAATCACAAACTTTAACACAAGTATTTCTAAAATTCACAACTAATCCACTACCATGACTCTAATATCACCATCTCCATATCTCAAAGCAATTATCAAGTATCAAACTTCTCATAGTATTCAACACACTCATAAGAAAAAAATTATTAATCTTGAATGGCTAACATAATTAAAGCAAATTACCATGCTGTTTTGTAGTACTCCCAAAATAATCTAAGTGAAGCATGAGAGAACAATAGTTTATATAAAACAAATCCACCGACGTGCTCTAAAAGATATAAGTGAAGTACTAGAGCAAAAACTATATAAGTCAAAAGATATAAGTGAAGCACATAGAGTATTCTAACAATTTCCGAATCATGTGTGTCTGTATCAAAAGGTGTGTACAGCAAGGATGATTGTGGAAACTAACAAATAAAGTCTAAAATAATACAAGACGCTCCAAGCAAAACACATATCATGTGGTAAATATAAATATAGCTCCCAAGTAAAGTTACCGATGGAAGTAGATGAAAGAGGGGATGCCTTCCGGGGCATCCCCAAGCTTTGGATTTTGGGTGTCCTTAGATTACTTGGGGAGCCATGGGCATCCCCAAGCTTAGGCTCTTTCCACTCCTTCTTCAATAAACCATCAAATCTTTTACCAAAAACATGAAAACTTCTCAACACAAAACTTGAAGTAGAAAATCTCGTGATCTCCGTTAGCGAAAGAAAACAGAACACCACTTCAAGGTACTGTAATGAACTCATTCTTTATTTATATTGGTGTTAAAACTCCTGTATTACAACTTCTCTATGGTTTATAAACTATTTTACTAGCCATAGATTCATCAAAATAAGCAAACAACACACGAAAAACAGAATCTGTCAAAAACAGAACAGTCTGTAGTAATCTGTAGCTAACGCAAGATCTGAACCCCAAAAATTCTAAAATAAATTGCTGGACGTGAGGAATTTATCTATTAATCATTTGCAAAAATAATTAACTAAATATCACTTTCCAAATAAAAATGGATGCAATTCTCGTGAGCGCTAAAGTTTCTGTTATTTACAACAAGATTAAAAAGACTTTCCCCAAGTCTTCCCAACTGTTCTACTTGGCACGAACACTAATTAAACACAAAAAACACAACCAAAACAGAGTATAGATAAATTATTTATTACTAAACAGGAGCAAAAAGCAAGGAATAAAAATAAAATTGGGTTGCCTCCCAACAAGCGCTATCGTTTAACGCCCCTAGCTAGGCATAAAAGCAAGGATAGATCTAGGTATTTCCATCTTTGGTAGGCAATCCATAAGTGGCTCTCATAATAGATTCATAAGGTAATTCAATTTTCTTTCTAGGGAAGTTTTCCATGCCTTTCCTTAACGGAAATTGGAATCTAATATTCATTTCCTTCATGTCAATAATTGCACCAATCGTTCTAAGGAAAGGTCTACCAAGAATAATAGGACATGAAGGATTGCAATCTATGTCAAGAACAACAAAATCTACGGGAAGATAATTTTTATTTTCAACAATAAGAACATCATTAATTCTTCCCATAGGTTTCTTAATAGTGGAATCCGCAAGGTGCAAGTTTAAAGAGCAATCATCAAAATCACGGAAACCTAGCAAATCACATGAAGTCTTTGGAATCGTGGAAACACTAGCACCCAAATCACACAAAGCATAACATTCATGATCTTTAATTTTAATTTTAATAGTAGGTTCCCACTCATCATAAAGTTTTCTAGGGATAGAAACTTCCAACTCAAGTTTTTCTTCATAAGATTGCATCAAAGCATCAATGATATGTTTAGTAAAAGCTTTATTTTGACTATAAGCATGAGGAGAATTTAGCACGAATTGCAACAAGGAAATACAATCTATCAAAGAGCAATTATCATAATTAAATTCCTTGAAATCCAAAATAGTGGGTTCATTAATATTTAAAGTTTTGACTTCTTCAATCCCACTTTTAACAATTTTAGCATCAAGATCTAAAGACTCCGAATTTTTGGAACGCTATCTAGGTAAAGGTGGATCATATTCAGTCCCATCATTATCAAGATTCATATTGAAAAACAACGATTTAATAGGGGACACATCAGTAATTTTAGATCTTCATCTTTATTATCATGGAAACTAGAAGAACACGCTTTTATAAAGCAATCTTTCTTAGAACGCATCCTAGCGGTTCTTTCTTTGCACTCATCAATGGAAATTCTCATGGCTTTGAGAGACTCATTGATATCATGCTTAGGTGGAATAGATCTAAGTTTCAAAGAATCAACATCAAGAGAAATTCTATCAACGTTCCTAGCCAACTCATCAATCTTAAGCAATTTTTCTTCAATCAAAGCATTGAAATTCTTTTGTGAAGTAATAAATTCTTTAATATTAGATTCAAAATCAGAGGGCATCTTGTTATAATTTCCATAAGAATTGTTGTAGGAATTACCATAATTATTAGAGGAATTACTAGGATACGGCCTAGGATTAAAGTTTCCTCTATACGTGTTGTTACCAAAATTATTCCTACCAACAAAATTCACATCCAGAGATTCATTATTATTCTCAATCAAAGTAGACAAAGGCATATCATTAGGATCAAAAGAAATAGTTTTATTAGCAAATAATTTCATAAGTTCATCCGTCTTACCACTCAAAACATTAATTTCTTCTATTGCATGCACTTTCTTATTAGTAGATCTTTTAGTGTGCCATTGAGAATAATTAACCATAATATTATCTAGGAGTTTAGTAGCTTTTCCTAAAGTGATTTCCATATAAGTGCCTCCTGCGGCTGAATCTAAAAGATTTCTAGAAGCAAAATTCAATCTGGCATAAAAAATTTGTATAATCATCCACAAATTCAAACCATGTGTAGGGTAATTACGTATCATTAATTTCATCATCTCCCAAGCTTGTGCAACATGTTCATGATCAAGTTGCTTAAAATTCATAATATCATTTCTAAGAGAGATGATCTTAGCGGGAGGAAAATACTTAGAGATAAAAGCATGTTTGCACTTATTCCATGAATCAATACTATTTTTAGGCAAAGACGAAAACCAAGCTTTAGCACGATCTCTAAGCAAAAAAGGAAATAGCTTCAATTTAGCAATATCATTATCCACATATTTCTTCTTTTGCATATCACATAAATCAATGAAGCTATTCAGATGGGTAGCGGCATCTTCACTAGGAAGGCCGGTGAATTGATCTTTCATGACAAGATTCAACAAAGCAGCATTGATTTCACAAGATTCAGTATCGGTAAGAGGAGAAATCGAAGTGCTAAGGAAATCCTTGTTGTTGGTATTGGTGAAGTCACACAATTTAGTATTATCTTGAGCTATCGTGACAAGCAAGCAATCCAACACACAAGCAAACAAGAAACGGGCAAAAAGAGGCAAATAGAGAAAGAGAGGGAGGATTGAGAGAGAGGGCGAATAAAACATCAAGGGTGAAGTGGGGGAGAGGAAAACAAGAGACAAATGGAAAATAATGTAATGCAGGAGATAAGGGGTTTGTAATGGGTACTTCGTATGTCTTGACTTGCAATGGCGCCACAAATGACTCGTTGTCGGGAGCCAAATCTTGACTTGTCTTGCGCGAACCTCCCCGGCAACGGCGCCAGAAATCCTTCTTGCTACCACTTGAGCACTACGTTGGTTTTCCCTTGAAGAGGAAAGGGTGATGTAGAAAAGTAGCGTAAGTAATTCCCTCAGTTTTTGAGAACCAAGGTATCAATCCAGTAGGAGGCCGCGCACGAGTCCCTCGCACATACACAAACAAATAAATCCTCGCAACCAACGCGATAAGGGGTTGTCAATCCCTACACGGTCACTCACGAGAGTGAGATCTGATAGATATGATAGGATAACATTTTTGGTATTTTTCTGATAAAGATGCAAATTAAAATAAATGGCAAAAGAAATAACTAAGTATTGGAAGATTAATATGATGGAAGATAGACCCGGGGGCCATAGGTTTCACTAGTGGCTTCTCTCAAGAGCATAAGTATTTACGGTGGGTGAACAAATTACTGTTGAGCAATTGATAGAATTGAGCATAGTTATGAGAATATCTAGGTATGATCATGTATATAGGCATCACGTCCGAGACAAGTAGACCGACACCTGACTGCATCTACTACTATTACTCCACACATCGACCGCTATCCAGCATGCATCTAGAGTATTAAGTTCAAGAGAATAGAGTAACACTTTAAGCAATATGACATGATGTAGAGGGATAAACTCATGAAATATGATATAAACCCCATCTTGTTATCCTCGATGGCAACAATAAAATATATTTTCCTTGCTGCCCCTACTGTCACTGGGAAAGGACACCGCAAGATTGAACCCAAAGCTAAGCACTTCTCCCATTGCAAGAAAGATCAATCTAGTAGGCCAAACCAAACTGATAATTCGAAGAGACTTGCAAAGATAATCAATCATACATAAAAGAATTCAGAGAAGATTCAAATATTGTCCATAGATTAACTTGATCATAAGCCCACAATTCATCGGTCTCAACAAACACACCGCAAAAGAAGATTACATCGAATAGATCTCCACAAGAGAGGGGGAGAACTTTGTATTGAGATCCAAAAAGAGAGAATAAGCCATCTAGCTAATAACTATGGCCTCGTAGGTCTGAAGTAAACTACTCACACTTCATCGGAGGGGTATAGTTATGATCATGTAGAAGCCCTCCGTTGGTGGAGCAACAGGGGGGCCCCGAGGGTGGAGGGCGCGCCTGGGGGGTAGGCACGCCCCCTACCTCGTGCCTTCCTCATTGATTGCTTGACGTAGGGTCCAAGTCCTCTAGATCATGTTCATTCCGAAAATCACGTTCCCGAAGGTTTCATTCTGTTTGGACTCCGTTTGATATTCTTTTTCTGCAAAACCCTAAAATAGGCAAAAAATAGCAATTCTGGGCTGGGCCTCCGGTTAATAGGTTAGTCCAAAAAATAATATAAAAGTGTATAATGAAGCCCAATAATTTCCAAAACATAATATAATATAGCATGGAACAATAAAAAATTATAGATACGTTGGAGACATATTAGAGTTCTTCTTCTGTTCCTTCTTCTTCGGTTGAGGGTTAGGTTCCTAGTCGGCAGCCTGGGCTAGTAGGGTGGATGTCGTTTCTGTTTCTGTTTCTGTTTGTGTTTCATCCGTAGTCGGATGTTGTTCTCATGTCTGGTGTTTGATGTATTCTTGTGGCATTTGTATTCCCTTCATATGTATCCCCGACTATTATGTGATGGTATGATGTAATGATATCCACCTTGCAAAAGCGTTTCAATATGCGGCTACTTGGTGGGACCTGCGAGTTCCTCTTGGATAGGATTGCTTATTGGGCATTACAGCTCAGGAGTGTGCGTATGGTCGGTTCTCAATTGCGGTCCCACATGTGTGTGCAAACGCAATATGACTTGTGTTCCATTCAGAGAGCGGCGTGCCAGACCGACCGACCGCCTGGGGTGCGAGCGAACGCGACGGGCGTGTTGTATACACCGTACATGTGTACCATCTTTTTCTCGAGGCTTTGCTCCATGGTGCAATCCATGGATACAAAATTATATTGTACTATTTAAAAGTCGAGGCAGGGCTGTTCCCGCGCGGTAGGAGGGGCAGTTCCGCCTAGTCGATTCGACGAAGGCGCGAGAACATGAGGTAATAGGCTGCTACAAACGTAGGGCTGTGTGATTTGATAGCGAGTTACTGCTGGACAGGTGGGGCCCCGTGATTTGACTTGCAATTATCATTTTAACTGCGGCGCTATGACTGACGTGAGTCTCCCAATTCCTGACCACCTCCACGGTATACAGATATCTCTCCCAATGCTCCACCATGTAGAGGCTGGTTCTTGCATGAGAGCCCACTCCTACACTTTTTCCTTGTCTCTCTCCTCCACATATGCAAAAATGCCATGTAAGCGGGCTTATAGCCCACTGTTGTACTTGCTAGTACAGGTGCTAAGCCTGCCAGATAGGCATAAAGTCTGATGTGGCAAGTTAATTAAGAAGAGAGAGACTAGTTTGGTGACCCCAGGAAGAAACGGTGCTAAGCGTGTGTACCTAGGTGAAAAGACAATTTTGAGTCTAGAGCTAATTAAAAGAAGCAAGCTTAGCAACAAAAAACTAAGCACCTATGCATTGGGGACTTGAGTTGCTAAGCCATTTAATGCCCTTAGCACCTCATCTAAGCACCATTTCATTGGAAGAGGTTACTCCTTGGCAAATGCAATAAATACTACGAAGAAAGAGATAGAGAGAAGTAAAAAAATACCCTTATAGCCAACCTTATAGCTAACCTTGTTGTATGAGTGACTAAGTGATGAATATGTATGACATGGCAACATCAGATAGCCTAACACACCTTGTTAAATCTCCAAGGGTGCGACTGCGTGAGCGAGGTGACGGTCGTGGTAGGCGCGACCATGATACGGGCTGCTGGTAGCCCTTGGATCTTAGATCAAACGGTCGCATGCTAAGTTGCTGAAAATTTGTAGAATAACCCTCCAGGATAGGATATTCACCCATAGGTCTAGAATCACACCATGCAACCGTTCGATCTTAGATTAAAGGGCTCTCGGAAGCCCATATCATGGGAGCATGGAAAGCTTCGTATCACCTGTAATTTTCCCGACGCTTGACGTGCAAACACGCAGACATGACATCTAATTGGGCCCCCATAGTACTATGCATGAATCCATTTATCCACCAAGCAAGCCACTACCCTACCGTTCGCACGCCCCACTCAACATTTTTACAATCAAAAAACCACTAGCAGTTCGCTCCTACTCATCCCTGGACGTCCTTTAACATTACGGCAGTTCGCTCGTAGTCGTCCAGTCCTTTCACATTACAGCAGTTCCACTAATCCTAACCCTCCTCCCAAATCCATGGCGTCCCAAATCTCCATGATCGGCGGTGAGTACAAGGTTAGAACCATCACCAGCGATGAGTTCGATGTCATCTACACCTGTTCTTCCACGACGGTGAAAGGATGCCTTGCTCGCTTTAGACGCATGTTCAAAAAGTAAAATGATGAGTGGGTCATTGGGCTAGATGTTGAGTACACCACAACCCTGGACAAAGAGAAGAATCTAAAGGAGGAAGAGAAGATGAAGCCCGTCATGATCCATGTTTGTGTGCATAACTTGTGCTTGGTCTACCACATATTCCATGCTGACGTTGAGTGCGAGGAATTTAAGAACTTCCTCGCGGGCGGCCTAGTCAAATTCGTTACTGTAGACTTTATGAATGACAGAACATTCCTGGGTCGGATAGCCTCGTTGTAGGTGAGCCCTTCGACCTCCAGAAGAATGGGCTGGTGTCCTCCCATGATCAGCCTTCAATGCTGACCCTGGCAGGAGCCATGGTTCATCCTTCGTACGGTAAAATGAAGAAACCTCTGCCGAAGTTCCATCGTCATGCATGGCGGTGGAATGTACTAGATATAGACCACATCAAGTATGCTGCAATGGATGCCTACCTTTGTTTCAATATCTACAAGGGTTGGATGAAGAGTAAGAGCTAAGTGTGTGGTTCAAGCAAAGAAGTATCGGCCAAGAGGAAGAGGGACAAGGACAAAGTCGAGCACGTGGACAAGGAGTCCGAGTAAGGTGGCAGTGTCGTTGCTCATGGTGGTTCTAATGTAGTGTCTACCGGATTAGTAGTTGCTTATTTTAATTTTAGGGGTGCTTAGTTCTATTTGAGGGGTGTGTTGTGCTGAGCCCCCAGCAGAACTATGGTATGTTCCTTCTCGTTACTATAACTCTTCAGTATGTACATACTAGTATTTCTTACGGTTCATCTTTTAGTTGGTATAGTACTACCACTCGTTTCTTCACATTATATACGTACAATATATATGGCCAACATCATATAGCCAGTAGTTTAGTTGTCAAAGAATTTCAGGGTGCTTAGTTTTCAAAGAATTTCAGGGATTATCCATGGCGGGATCCGGTGGGCGAGGCGGGGAGGCGAGCCTAGGCGCTGGGAGGTCCCTACGAGGCTAAGATAAAGATAGTAATAGTACTCCACTCCGTCCATATTTAAATACAAAGGCCACCAATAGTAGCCCTGGCAAAAATTGATCATGCTGCCTGTGTCCTGGTTTATTGGCCCCCCTTTTTTTGTGCCACTTTTTATGACATGCATAAATATTATGTTACATAAAAATATGGTTAAAAATTGGCACAACATACAAAGGAGACCAATGGAATTAGCAACCCATGATTTAACTACTCGCATGCACGCAGTGGAGTAGTAATGTCTTTCTCAACTACTCCCTCCCTCACGTCCACTCAATTCGCATGCGCTGTATTTATTGACCAGCAATGAAGTGAATGGCTTTACACGCATCAAATTATCACATGGGGTGGATCTTCGTACAAAAATGTGTCCCATCATG
The DNA here is from genome assembly GCF_018294505.1 of Triticum aestivum. Taxonomy (NCBI): domain Eukaryota; kingdom Viridiplantae; phylum Streptophyta; class Magnoliopsida; order Poales; family Poaceae; genus Triticum; species Triticum aestivum. The sequence continues at coordinate 391,272,932 of NC_057812.1, read as the reverse complement.
TACCCACGTGTGTGTGCGAGGGAATGAGTGCATGCATGCACATCTTTGCTTCGTGCATGTACTGCCAGTGTGCCTACATCATTGTGATCAATCCACACAAGGAGGTCGCGACAATGCCTCCATGTGTGCCACATGGCTTCATGAACTGAAAGAGAGACACTGTGTAGCGTGCCATTGGAATTCTAATTTACGTGTTTTGCACCTACTCGAAGTACTATTAAGGTACATGTGCATTGCACACATCAGATTTGGCAACCAAATTATGAATAAATACCACACTATAGCATGTAAGCTTTGAGTCATATATGCATGATGTAGACATTCGTTCAATTCTTATAGTTCATCTCATTCAAAATCAATTAGTTTTTATAAAAAAGTTAGGGCCTGTTTGATTCGTAGGATTTCCAAAACACGGAAATAGGAAAATCACGGGATTAGAGTGGAATGTCATCTTGAATCCTACATGATTGTACAAGTGTTTGATTGTGCGTAGAAAAAATGAAGGATTCTTTCAAAGACGTTTGAGTGGATGGAAAGTTTTTCCTATGAAATCTAGTGCAAATGAATCTTATGGAAAATTTCCTATGGTTTACAATCCTACGAATCAAACAACCAAGATAGAAAAAATCCTAAGGATTAGAATCCTCCAAAATTCCTTTGATAATCCTTTGAATCAAAGAAGCCCTTAATCTATTTTATGATTCATGGAATTGTGTGTTGTAAAGCATAAAGTAAAAACAAATAATGGCAATTCAACTAGAAAAAAAGTTTGGGCAGTTATCATACGGAAGATTCTAGAACAAAGGAGAAGCACTTGTGTTTCGAGGTTTGTGGATTATGCTTAAGTTCAACCATGGAGTTTGCTAGATTGTACATGTGGAAAAATCCGGTGGGGGCTAGAAGATGGTGCGAGGGGCCAAGTGGAGGGAGACTATGAAGGAGTGCACAAGTGCGAGATCGATATTTAAAGAGAAGGGGCGAGAACATGCAATGTTGCGCGCAGTGGCGGAGCCATGAGAAATAAATGAGCTAGGGGGCCAAGCATTGATAATCCTTTATGAGGAGTGCCAATTCATCAACTTATACCATTTTACCAGCAATTGATCTAATGATCACATTCATATTAGCCTCAATATATAGTGATCTTAGGGGGCAGGGCATTGGCTGCCCCTGTCTTCGCCACTATGCGTGCGTCTCAGAGATGAAGCGGAAGGCGTGGATGATGAGAGGGGGATGTTGGATATATAATTAATGTGGGTGTATTAGCTATGTAATCCTATATAGAGAGGTATAGATTGATCGATGTGTACGTGGAAAAGAGGGTGAGACCTCACTAGATATATAGATTGATCGGTTTGTGTGGAAAATTGGGAAAGATCTAGCTATACACACACACACACACACACACACACACACATAGAGGAACATCGATCATTGCGCATGCAAGTGAGAGATAAAGAATGCCTGATATGATCAAGAGGGGGAGGTGTGTGTGTGCATGCATGGGAGACCGACATGAAGAAAAAGATTGCATGTGTGTGATGCATAATACCAAGTGGTTGTGTGTGTGCATGCATGCACGAGAGAAAGTTAGTAGTACAATTATAAAGAGAAGACGACTGTGTGGGTGTAAAAGACCAGGTGAGGTTATAATCAATGTAAAGTTGAATTCAAATATTTGAATAAGAGATCATGATGTTTGAAACCCATGCATGCATGAATATAACTGAGATATGCGTGGTGTGGTTTGGAAATGAGCATGTATACACATTGAACAAGGTAAGGCTGATTTGAATTTGAGATACTGATGGCAGACATCGTTTGGCCACATAGCATCCATGGATGGACACACTATTCTAATTGGATATGATGGATGGCTTTCGCATCACATATCTATATCTATACCCCTATATATTATATTTTGTATTTTTTTATAGTGAGCGGATAAATTTAACTTTGAAAGATGGTCGTTTTATGAAGCCAATCCGATGGTGCGGAGATGGAAATTTCTAGCACTATTGGTCGTTGGATATCATCTACATTCCACAAGATTTTGCCACATGTACAATCTAGAAGACTCGATTGTTGAACTTAAGCATGATGCACAAACCTCAAAACAGAGCACTTCTTCTTTGTTCTAGAATCTTCCGTATCATAATTGCCCAAATGTTTTTCTACATGATTTGCCATTATTTGTTTTTACTTTATGCTTTACAACACACAATTCCATGAATCTTAAAATGGATTAGCTTTCTTATAAAAACTAGATGATTTTGAATGAAATGAACTATAAGAATTAAACGAACATCTACATCATGCATATATGACTCAAAGCTTACATCCTATAATGTGGTATTTATTCATAATTTGGTTGCTAAATCTCATGCGTGCAATGCACGTGTACCTTACTAGTCTAAATGGTGTTTGTGTGTGTTGTGCGTGTTAAACTCATTGTATGTAGTATCATACATGGTTTAGATTTCGAACATCTAGCTAGAGCATACATGTACTATGATTTGAATTCAACATAAAATGGATACATATATTTGAATTTGAGATTGTATGTACATGTGGTTCATATTTATAAATGAATTTACTCTTCCTATATTCATGTCATGTGTTGTGAAGATACTATTTAGATGGTTGTATAAGTAACAAGAGTACAATCCCATTCAAATAGGGAAAATGTCCTCAAATTTAGTCCATATACAACACAAATTGTTTTTTTATTGTTGAGGGAAGTGCAAATAGTTTTGGTACTATACATGTTATTTTTGTTGTCCCGGTTTTTTTAGTGTTGTTGTTGTAATTGAATGCATTTATAGTAATATAGTAAAACGGGACATGGCTCTCTCTAGTGATGAGGTGTGAATTGTCTTTTTTTGTACACGTTAAGCTTGTTCTCCTGAAATTTCAAGCCGCACCTTGTTATGCCGAAATTTCAAGGTAGCATCTCTGTCTATCGTGCTGGGAAACTCTCGCCTCTTCAACCCGCCCCTTGTTACCCCGAAATATTTAAGATATATATTTGTCTCGTTGTGCTCCAAAACTCCCTCCATCTCAACCCGCGCCTTCCTATCCCAAAATTATAATGTGCGTGAAAACTCCCACCTCCTGCGAAATCCCGACACGCGAAATGCCCGTGATACCCCTGAACCAAAAGAACCGCCTAGCTCAAATCTGTGGGGGTACTTTCATAACTTACCCCACATTTCAGACAAGCGTGTCCCTAAGCCATGGTTCCGATGGTGTTTGTTGAGTTGGCATAGATCGAGATTAGGATTTGTCACTCCGATTGTCGAAGAGGTATCTCTGGGCCCTCTCGGTAATGCACATCACTATAAGCCTTGCAAGCAATGTGACTAATGAGTTAGTTATGGGATGATGCATTACGGAACGAGTAAAGAGACTTGATGATAAGGAGATTGAACTAGGTATTGAGATACTGACGATCGAATCTCGGGCAAGTAACATACCGATGACAAAGGGAATGATGTATGTTGTTATGCGGTTTGACCGATAAAGATCTTCATAGAATATGTAGGAACCAATATGAGCATCTAGGTTCCGCTATTGGTTATTGACTAGAGATGAGTCTCGGTCATGTCTACATAGTTCTCGAACCCGTAGGGTGCGCACGCTTAACGGTCGATGATGATCGGTGTTATGAGTTTATGTGTTTTGATGTACCGAAGGTTGTTAAGAGTCCCGGATGTGGTCATGGACACGACGAGGAGTCTCAAAATGGTTGAGACATAAAGATTGATATATTGGATGACTATATTCGGATACCGGATGAGTTCCGGGGGTCATCGGATATATATCGGAGTGCCGGAAGGGTTATCGGAACCATCGGAGAAGTAATGGGCCTTATTGGGCCTATGGGAGAGAGAGGGGGGGCTGCCAAGGGCTGGCCGTGTGCCCCCCCATGGGCCTAGTCCAAATTGGACTAGGGGAGGGGCGGCGCCCCTCCTTCCTTCTCTTCCCCCCTCCTTCCTTCTTCTCATAGTGGGGCTAGGAAAGGGGGGAGTCCTACTCCTACTAGGAGGAGGATTCCCCCCCCCTTGGCGTGCCTATGAGGGCCGGCCGGCCTCCCCCTCCCTCCTTTATATACGTGGGGAGGGGGGCACCCTAACACACCCAAGTTGATTGTTTAGCCGTGTGCGGTGACACCCTCCATAGAATTCCACCTCGGTCATATCGTTGTAGTGCTTAGGCGAAGCCCTGCGTCGGTAACTTGATCATCACCGTCATCACGCCATCATACTGACGAAACTCTCCCTTGGCCTCAGCTAGATCTAGAGTACGAGGGACGTCACCAAGATGAACGTGTGCAGATCATAGAGGTGCTGTGCGTTCGGTATATTGCTCGGTTGGATCGCGAAGACGTTCGACTACATCAACCGTGTTTCATAACGCTTCCATGTTCGGTCTATGAGGGTATGTAGACATACTCCCCCCTCTCGTTGCTATGCATCTCCTAGATAGATCTTGCGTAATCGTAGGAAAATTTTTGAAATACTGCATTAACCAACAATAGCTGCAGCCTGTATAGCAGAGTCGATTCAGTCATCCCAATCAGAAGCTGGAAGAGGTTTGATGAAGATCCGAGCGCTGCTCCGGGCAGCAGGAGAGTAGAGCACTGCCGTTTCTCACTCGCGCAAAAGGATCCATAGTAGGTCTGTGGTGGTAGACACAGTACAGTCGGCTCACAGCCCAACATCGCTTCTACGGCGTGAGGGTCATGGGCACCGCCAGGAGCAGTACCTGGGTCAGATTCACGAGTAGTATGATCATCGGCTCGGTCGTGATGACCGCCATCGAGTGCCTACGCCCCCTCCGAGGGGCGGATCGTACGTGCCCTGGTAGTATGATGACAGGCGCCCATATAGCGATGAGCGGAGGGTCCCAATCGACCCAAGACAGCCCAGGTTTGATGCAAGGTCAATTCTTGTTCAAGGTCTAGTCGATAGAAACCAAGCACACAGAGAAGGACTACACAGAGATCGTCCGGCTGGTAGCAGAGTGCATGTCTCAGGGCCTGAGTGTTTCAGCAGAACTATCAGAGCTGCTGAGATTCCCCCCAACTTCAGGTTGGCGACTGGAGCGAGCAAGTTCACCACTGAGTCGAAGCCTGACACTTGGCTAGAGGATTACCGAGTGGCTGTGCAGATTGGCGATGGCAATGGTGATGTGGCCATGAAGCACCTCCCCCTAATTCTGGAAGGTTCAGCCATAGCTTGGTTGAATCAGTTGGCTCTCGGAAGTATCTTCAATTGGGAAGAGTTGGCCCGAGTGTTTGTCAGGACATTTGAGGGCACTTGCAAACGGCCTACAGGGCTAACTGAATTACAACATTGTGTTCAGAAACCGAATGAAACTTTGAGGGCTTACATCCAGAGATGGACTACTCTTCATCATACAGTAGAAAATGCATCACAACAACAAGCAGTCTGCGCCTTCAAGGAGGGTGTTCGGTACAAAGAGCTTAACCTAAAATTCGGTCGGACAGGAGATAAGACCTTGGCCTGAATGATGGAAATAGCCACTTAGTACACTAACGGCGAAGAAGGAGACCGACTCCGCAGTGGCAAGAACAAACCAGTCGCCCAGGACACCAGAGGAGGGAATTCCAGTCAGAAGCAGAAGCGCAAAGCCGAACCCGCAGGCCTTGGAGTTGTGACCCAAGGAAAGTTCGAAGGAAAACCCAAGGGGCCGTGGATCCCCAAGAAAGTGAAGGATCAAGCGGGAAATGATGTGCTAGATTTGCCGTGTCATATACACACTAAGAAGGATGAAGAGGGAAATCTTATTTATCCCAAGCATACCACTTGACTCCTAATTCAGAGCTTCCGAGAGGGTCAGCCCAATGAGAAAGAAAAGGAATCTGATAAGGATGAGGACAAAGAGGAGGATGATGGTTACCCCAATGTCAATGCCACTTTAGTGATTTTTGCTGACATCGAGAGCAAAAGTCGACTGAAAGTTATCAACAGAGAAGTGAACGTGGTTGCTCCGGCAACAACGACATATCTGAAGTGGTCAAAAACTCCCATTACATTCGACCAGTCCGATCACCCAGCGCACATTGCTACTCCTGGGCGGCAAGCATTGGTGGTTGACCCAGTCGTTGGGGGCACCCAATTGACCAAGGTTCTGATGTATGGCGGCAGTGGTCTGAACATTTTGTATGCTGAGACCCTCCGAGGAATGGGCATCCCAATGTCCAAACTCACCGAGAGCAACATGTGATTCCATGGAGTCATCCCAGGAAAGAAAGCCGATTCACCCGGTCAGATCGCTCTTGACGTGGTTTTCGGTGATTCAAATAATTACTGTAAGGAAAAGTTGATATTCGAAGTGGTGGACTTCCACAATGCTTATCATGCGATTCTGGGTTGGACCGCATACGCTCGTTTCATGGCCCAACCATGTTACGTGTACCTCAAGTTGAAGATGCCCGGCCCGAGGGGTGTGATCACAGTCAGGGGAAATCGGCAGAGAGCGGAAGTGTGCCTCCAGAAAGGCTAAAAAATTGCTGATGAGCAGATGTAGCAATAGAAATGGAAGAGTACAAGAAGACTGCTGACCCGAGTGATTTGTTGGGCGCTAAGAAGCCTGCTTCATAGTCTGCATTTCAGTCGTCCGGTGAAACAAAGTCCGTGCACATTCATTCGACCGATCCCAATGCTACTCTGACTCATATCTCAACAACACTCTACAGCAAATAGGAAGAAGCGCTCATCCAGTTCCTCCATGAGAACTGGGACATCTTCGCATGGAAACCGTCTGACATGCCAGGTGTACCCAGGGGACTGGTTGAGCACCGTTTGCGAGTCGACCCAAAAGTAAAACCTGCCAAAGTGTATCTCCGTCGGTCCGCCATGGAGAAAAGGTAGGCCATTGGTGAGGAAGTGGCTCGGCTTCTGGCAGCTGAGTTCATCCAAGAGATATACCACTCCGAGTGGCTCGCCAATGTCGTCATGGTCCCCAAGAAAGATGACTCACTTCGTATGTGCATCGATTTCAAGAACATCAATCGGGTATGCCCGATAGATCATTTCCCTCTCCCCCGAATCGACCAGATTGTTGACTCAACTGTGGGCTGTGAGCGTTTGTCCTTTTTGGATGCATATTCCGGGTACCATCAGATCTGACTGTATAGACCCGACGAAATAAAAATTGCCTTCATCACCCCATTCGGGTGTTTTTGCTATGTTACCATGCCTTTTGGTCTCAAAAATGCTGGCGCCACATTCATGCGCATGATTCAGAAATGTTTGCTCACTCAAATCAGTCGGTATGTGGAAGCATACATGGATGACATCATGGTAAAGTCACGTAAAGGTTCTGACCTACTGACTGACCTTGCTGAAACCTTTGCCAACTTGAGAAGATATGATATCAAGCTTAACCCGTCCGAGTGCACATTCAGAGTCCCAGGTGGAAAGTTAGTCAGTTTCCTCGTTTTTAAACAAGGGATCGATGCAAACCCAGAGAAGGTTGGAGAAATCCTCCGAATGAAACATCCCATGCGTGTGCACGATGTTCAAAAGCTCACTAGTTGTTTGGCTACGTTGAGCCGATGCATCTCTCGTCTCGGTGAAAAGGCATTGCCTCTTTACCGATTGATGTAAAAGTCTGACAAGTTCGAGTGGACTCTTGAAGCTGAAGCAGCGTTTGTAGAGCTCAAAGCCCTGCTTTCCACCCAGCTGGTGCTTGCTGCTCCGGTCAGCAAAGAGCCTCTATTACTATACATTGCAGCCACTGGACAAGTCATCAGCATAGGTCGAACGGGAGGAAGAAGGCAAAGCTTACAAATTTCAGCATCCAATATATTATATTTCTGAAGTCTTGACTCCGTCCAAGCAGAGATATCCGCATTATCAGGAGCTTGTCTATGGAATTTACTTGACCACAAAGAAAGTTTCACACTACTTTTTAGATCACTCAGTTTCAGTCGTCAGCGACGCTCCATTGTTAGAAATTCTGAACAATAGAGATGCAACTGGTCGAGTGGCAAAATGGGCGATTAAACTCCTTCCATTGGATATCAAGTTCGAGGAAAAGAAAGCGATCAAGTCCCAAGCAATAGTAGATTTCCTTGCCGAGTGGATTGAACAGCAGCAACCGACTCGGATTAACTTGGACTATTGGACTATGTTCTTCGATGGGTCGAAGATGCTGAATGGCTCTGGTGCTCCTATAGTTCTGGTATCTCCCAGAGGCGACAAGCTCAGCTATGTCCTTCAAATTCACTTTGATTCCTCAAACAATGAAGCTGAGTATAGGGCACTGTTGTATGGGTTGCGTATGGCTATCTCACTCGGCATCCGTCGCCTAATTGTCTACGGTGACTCAGACTTAGTGGTCAATCAAGTAATGAAGGAATGGGATATCAGCAGTCCAGCCATGACTAGTTACTACAATGCAGTAAGGAAGCTAGAAAAGAAGTTCGAGGGGTTAGAGCTCCACCACATACCCCGAATCAAGAATCAAGCCATTGATGATCTAGCAAAGTTGGGTTCCGCTCGGAAACCTATACCCAATAATGTGTTTTTGGAGCATCTCCATACCCCATCAGTCGAAGAAGATCCTTTCACAAAGGAGCCCCCGCAACCGAAAAGTTCTATCGATCCGACTGAGATTGAAGTCCCGGCCGTGGTCGACCTAATCATGGAAGTTTTGGTAATCACCACTGACTAGACAATACCATATATTGCGTATCTGCTTAGGAAAGAGCTTCTGGAAGATGAAGATGAGGCCCGTCAGATTGTCTATCGATCCAAAGCATTCACGGTGATAGGTGGTTAGCTTTATAGAGAAAGTGTCACCGGGGTCGCTCAATGATGTATTACACCAGAAGAAGGTCGAATGATTCTAAATGATATCCACTCAAGGACATGTGGTTACCATGCGTCCTCTCGGACCATCGTGGCCAAAGCATACTAAGCGGGATTCTATTGGCCGCATGCAAATGAGATGGCAAAAGATATAGTCAACAAGTGTGAAAGCTGCTAGTTCTCCTCGAACATGTCTCACAAGCCTGCATCTGCCTTGAAGACTATTCCACTCGTCTGGCCGTTTGCTGTCTGGGGATTGGATATGGTTGGGCCTTTCAAGACTGGCAGAAGTGGTTTCACTCATTTATTTGTGGTAGTCGACAAATTCACCAAGTGGATCGAGGCCAAGCCTATCAAGAATCTTGACTCAAGCACTTCCATCAGTTTCATCAGAGAGTTGATATTCACATATGGAGTCCCACACAGTATTATCACAGATAATGGGTCCAACTTTGATTCTGATGAGTTCAGAGCATTCTGTGCTTCCCAACGCATTCGGGTCGATTACGCATCCGTCGCGCACCCGCGGTCGAATGGGCAAGCAAAAAGGGCGAATGGTTTGATACTTCAAGGGCTGAAACCCCGACCGATGCGTGATCTCAAGGATGCTGCTGGAGCTTGGGTGACTGAATTACCATCTGTCCTATGGGGATTGAGAACAACTCCAAACCGGTCGACGGGCCGAACCCCTTCTTCATGGTGTATGGCGCTGAAGCTGTACTTCCAAGTGATTTGTTGCAGAATGCTCCCCGTGTGGAGCTTTTCTCAGAAGCCGGAGCTGAACAGGCACGCCAAGATGCGGTTGATCTCTTGGAGGAAGAACTTGAGATGGCTCTGATCCGGTCGATCATCTACCAACAAGACTTGTGTCAATTCCATGCTCATAATGTCAGAGGTCGAGCATTCCAGAAAGGAGACCTTGTGCTCCGAGTGCATCAGAAGCAGCCTCATAAGCTTGCTCCAGCCTGGGAAGACCCCTTCATCGTCACCAAGGTGCTCCACAATGGGGTGTATCACCTCTACAACGTAGCCACGAAGAAAGACGAGCCACACTCGTGGAATGCGGAGCTGCTCCAGCATTTCTACACCTAAACACTCGGATCAACGAGTTGTAATAAGAATCCTTCAGTTTGCTTATCAAAGACAAGATTTTTGCAGTATCTTAATGATTGTTATCCCGTCAACACATGTGTTCAAATCCCCCAATGGGTGGCTTAGCCGCGAATCCGAGTCGCCTAAGTTTTGAAAACACTCTGAGTGGAGAGCAATCCTCCCACTCGGAGGCTTAGCCGCGAACCTAATTCGCCTAAGTTTCAAAACCACCCCGAGTGGAGAGCAATCCTCCCACTCGAGGGCTTAGCTGTGAACCCTATTCGCCTAAGTTTCCAAACCAATCTAAGTGGAGAGCAATCCTCCCACTCGGGGCTTAGCCGCGACCCCATAATCACCTAAGTTAAATAACCACTCCGAGTGGAGAGCAATCCTCCCACTTGGGGGCTTAGCTGTGACCCCGTAATCGCCTAAGTTAAAAAATCACTCCGAGTGGAGAGCAATCCTCCCACTCGGGGACTTAGCTGCGACCCCGTAAATGCCTAAGT
>NC_057812.1:391256748-391262118 GCF_018294505.1 Triticum aestivum | reverse complement strand
GAGTGGAGAGCATTCCTCCCACACGGGGACTTAGCTTCGACCCCGTAATCGCCTAAGTTAAAAAAAACACTCCGAGTAGAGAGCAATCCTCCCACTCAGGGGCTTAGCTGCGACCCCGTAATCGCCTAAGTTAAAAAACTACTCCGAGTGGAGAGCAATCTTCCCATTCGGGGACTTAGCTGCGACCCCGTAATTGCCTAAGTTAAAAGAACACTCCGAGCAGGAAGCGATCCTCCCACTCAACGAAGCCGCACCACAAGTACAATGTCCGCTCCATCCCGATCTGTCAGGACGGTGAGGTGGAGGTTGTGTGTGGCACCTGGTGCTCATGTTCACGACCCTCTCGTCGGAGCTACGCCACAGGTGCAACATCTGCTCTATCCCGATCCACAAGGGCGACGAGGTGCAGGTCGTGTATACCACCTGACGCTCATACCTGCAGCCCTCTTGTCAGAGCTGCAAGTACAATGGCCTTGGAGTCGATTCAGCAAGTGGTAAAAACAAAGCAACCATATTCAAGAGAAAATCAAGTTCCGATAAATCCAGCAAGGTTCAGAACCATGAACGGAAGTACTCGGGCATCGGGCCCGAAGGAGTTTAACGGTTACAAAATCACCTGGCATTTCGAGGCAAATAAAAGTGTGGCATCAAGTTTGTTCACTCCTCGGGGGGAGGGCTAGCAAACTCAATGAATTCATCCAGGTCGATTCCGTCAGCGATACGGGTAGCAGCTTCGATGAAGGTCTCCATGAAGGACTGGAATTGGAGCTTCTTGGTATTGGCGACCTTGATAGCCACCAGCTTTTCTTCTCTAGCTTGTTTGCAATGGACATGGACCAGAGACAGATCCATGTCAGCACCGCACCGGGCAGATGACTTTTTCCACGCCTGCACTCGACCAGGGATTTCATTGAGTCGAGTCATCAGAGACTCGAGATCATTTTGGAACAACAATTTTGGCGAGAGCTCTGTGTCGATCCGCGTCATCGCTACTTTCAGTCGTGCGAGATAATCCACAACACCGGTGAGACATGATTTCAGTCGCAGCACATCCATAGCAGCTTCATCTTTGATGGGGGAGTTAATGGGGTCTAGGCTCGTCTCAATCCAACCCGTCTCTTCCTCAAAGTTTTGACAGAATTCTGCACACACACAGGAAAATAGTGAGTCGACAGATCACGTGATGAGTCTGTAGTTACAAATCAGTCGGACAAGGGAAAGTACGTTTGAGCATAAGGAACATCTTCTTGGCGAGCCCTCCCAGATAGGCCTCTAGGTCATTTCTCTTCTGAGTGAGATCTCCAACCTTGTCGGTCAGAGTCACCTTGTCCTTCTTCAGCTGCACAACTTCCTTGTTGGCTTCATTGATGGCAGTCTTCAGTTTGGCGTTCTCCTCTTCCAACTTGCCAATTGAAGCCAGCTTCTTGTCAGCGAGCTTGGCTTTCTCTCGCGCCGTCTTCTGCGCCGCTGCAAGGTCGAGGTCCTTCTGCTCCAAAGCCCGCTTCATTTTCTCTAAAGAAATAACATTCTTCAGACGAGCTTGGAGTTGTCTATTTCCACTACGCACATAAATTCGAGTAGAGTCACTCAGTTCAAAGAATGAAAGGGAAAGAAGACAAAGCAAATAGTCGACAGGTTATTACCTCCCATGGCAGCCGCTTCATCCTTGTCCTTCTGCAAGTTCTCTTTGGCTAGCTCTAGGTCGAGATTGAGCTGGATTTGTTTTCTCTCTAATTAAGTCAGCAAACTGAACCCGAGTTCACAAGCTTTCTGGAATCAATGAAAAAGATACGTCAGTTGACAGGAATGAAAGATCAATTACTTCTGAGCAAAAAGATACAAGTTCGAGTCATTTCAGCAAAAGGAGTTCTAAGACTACTGCTAAATTAAACATTCAACAGTAGTCTCGGGGACTACACCTAGTGGGTGCACTTGGCGTGCCCCCACTGGTTCAACTTTCCATTCGACATGGTCAGCCAGTCGGAAAAAAAATCTTGTTGTTCTCAGACCACTGCTGACTGCCCGCACTCGACTATGGTCTCAGGGACTACACCTAGTGGGTGCACTTGGCTTGCCCCCACTGGTCCGGATACCACTCGGTACGACCTATCTGGACCAAGTGGAAGTTTACGAACAGACATTTGACAAAGACCCCCGCCGAATCAAACATTCGATGGTGGTCTGAGGGACTACACCTAGTGGGTGCACTCTCTGTGCCCCCACTGATCCAAGGATACACTAGGCATGGTCTAGTTGACTCAAGTGGAAAAACTATTCAGCAAAAGTTAAAGCACCCAGTGGGTGAACAGATGCAGATTCACGATAGATCTACGGACATCTTACGAATAATAAAGGAGCAGTTTTCAAGTACCATATCCTAACAGAGCAAAGATCAAGCTGAAAGATCAGTCGGGAATCAACTCACCTGGACATTGGTTTGAAGTGCAGAGCTGGCATCATAGGTGGCCTTGCTAGCCTCGTGCACCACCTTCACTTGTTCCATCATAAGGCCTGCTTGACGTATAGCTTCCTTAGCAGCGCCCACTCGGTCCTCTAGGACATGATGGGTTACAAACAGTGGAGTTGGTGGAACAATCGAAGCAGCCAGTGGATCTGAGGTATGGAGTTGCATGGACGGAGCAAGGTCTTGGGCAGTCGACGCCGAAGGACCAACAGTTGACACAGGATCGGCACATGAAATGGAAGCTCGAATTTGATCTCCCAATTGCTAGATCACTGGCTCCGATGCTGCTGTTGACTGAGATACCTTGCTGGTAGGCGTCCTCCTGCTCAAGGTCCTGCCCTTTCTTCCCGTGGTCTTCCGAGGCACGTCTTCATCATCATCTGGAAGATTAATGACATTTGGTGGTGCTGCAAAGGACTCAACAGCCAGAATTCAGTTGACCGACAGTACAATTTGACAAAATGAGAGTAAAATGGTGGAGTTGTACCTGCTTTGGAAGTGGCCGCATCCTCAGTCTCCTCATCATCTTGGCCCTTGCCGTCATCCATGGAGGTCATGGAAGTGGCAGCGCTGAAAGGTTCAGAACTCACTCGATTAAGCAACAGAATGAGTCGACAAACACACAATAGTTTCCAAACAACGCAAGAGAGAGAAAAAAAGGCAAAATACTTACGCAGAGGTAACAGGGACATCCACTTTGATCTTGGGAAAGGCCTTCCAAGGCTTCCAAGGGCGGTCTTGAGCTGCTTGGCGGCCTTTTCATTCGGCACCGGAGACAAGGTCCGAGTGCATTTGTGCTCTTGCGCCTTGGGAGGCACTGCCTTGCCATGCTCACCTGCAGGATCCTGAGACTGCTTGGATTGACGCTCTGAGCGACGTGGTGATTCGACTTCCTCACTGCCGCCCGAGTCGTCACTGTCGTCTTCGCGGTCGTCAGGAGACTGCCACTCGCCACTCTTGTCAGTGCTCTCTGTTCCCTCTTAGGCTTGCTCCCCATTCGGCATCGAGTACATCTCAGTGTAAATCTGCAAGGCAAAGAGTTAAACAAACATTGATCAGACACAAAGACTGTCGCAAATCAGAGTAAAAAACACTCGGTGCAAAGGTCAGACTTTTTTTGGCTCATTTTTAGCATCGAAGGGGGCGACTCTCCTGGACCCCCTAATGTTGTCTTTATTTCCAGTGATGCTCCACAGCCACTGCTCCACCGTCTTTTCGGAGACTTCCTCTGGGTCGACCCGAGCGGTGTCATTGGGGCCCGAGTACATCCACATCGGATGATCGTGGGCTTGAAAGGGTTGGATGCGTCTACAGAGAAACACTTCCAACAAATCCATGCCAGTCACGCCGTCATGGACCAGTTGGACTACTCGGTCGACTAACATGGACACCTCTCCCTTCTCTGCTAGAGTCACGATAAGCGAAGAGGGTTGGCTGACTCGGTCCATGGTGAAAGGGGGAAGGCCAGTCGACTGACTGGGAGTCGGAACGTCTTGGCAGTAGAACCAGGTCGACTGCCACCCTCTAACTAAGTCTAGAAGGGTCATTGCTAGAAAAGTACTTCTACCCCTAGTCTGAATCCCTAAACTCCCACACATTTGGAGCACGTGAGTCTTATCGTCATTCGGATTCGCCTTCTTCATAGACTGAGAGCGGAAAGTAAAGATGTGTTTGAACAAACCCCAATGCGGTCGACAGCCCAAGAAATTTTCACACAGAGAGATGTAGGAAGCAAGATATCTGATTGTGTTGGGGGAGAAATGATGAAGTTGGGCACCAAAAATGTTTAAGAACCCCCGAAAGAAAGGATGTGGGGGCAGACTAAAACCACGGTCAACATGAGTAGCAAGTAGAATGCACTCACCCTCGTGTGGCTGTGGTTCGGTCTCGTTCCCCGGCAGTCTCCAAGATCCATGGGCAATCAGGCCCCCGCTGGCCATGTCCTCCAAGTCCTCCTTTTGGATCACGGAGCGGATCCAGTCCCCCTGGATCCAGCCAGGCGGCAGACAGGGCCTCGACGATGATCCCCGACTCGTCTTCTTGCCCTTCACCGCCGCTGCTTTCTTGCGCTCCAAAGCAACCATCTTGTCCTTGCCCATGGAGAATTAGTGCTTGCAGGTGAACGGATGTAACACCCCGGATGTAACTTTCCCTATTTGTACTCCAACTCTTGCCGTTTCCGGCGTTAAGTTATTTTATTTTCTCGGGTTCGGGTCTTTGTCTCTGTGTGCTGTTGTCGTTGTCATGCATCTCATATCATGTCATCATGTGCATTGCATTTGCATAAGTGTTCGTCTCATGCATTCGAGCATTTTCCCCGTTGTCCGTTTTGCATTCCGGCGCTTCGTTCTCCTCCGGTGGCCATTTCTAGCTTTCTTTCATGTGTGGGGATTAAACTTTTCCGGATTGGACCGAGACTTGCCAAGCGGCCCTGGTTTACTACCGGTAGACCACCTGTCAAGTTTTGTACCATTTGGACTTCGTTTGATACTCCAACGGTTAACCGAGGGACCGAAAAGGCCTCGTGTGTGTTGCAGCCCAACACCCCTCCATTTTGGCCCAAAACCCACCTAGCTCTGCTCCATGTCCTAGAGCGTTCGATCACGATCGCGTGGCCGAAAACCGCACCTCATTTGGACTCTCCTAGCTCCCTCTATGCCTATTTAAACACCCCCCATTCCAAATCCAGGGTCTCCTCCCTCGAAACCCTAAAATCTCAGATCCGCCGCCACCGGACACGTCCGACGGCACCGGACACGTCCGACTTACCCCGCCGCCGCCACGTGTCGCCGCCCCGATGGCCGCGCCGCCGCCCCCCATCCCCGCCGGCCCGGGAGCCCAAGGCCGGCCCTCGGGGCCCATCTCGCCTCGCCCCGCCGCCCGGTGGAGCCGCCTCCACGCGCCGC
>NC_057812.1:391249490-391256322 GCF_018294505.1 Triticum aestivum | reverse complement strand
GCCGCCCCTCGCCGCCTCCTCCCTCACCGACTGGCGTGCCTCCCCTCGCCAAGTCCGGTGACGTTCTGGCGGTGAACAGTAACTCCGACGGCCTCGTAATCCGCGCAGATCTCAGATCTGAAATCCTAACCCTAGGTCGTTTTTTTCGCTAAGTCCCAGAATTTCTACTTCATATGCTCCTGTTCGCGGCTCCGTAACTTTGCATCCGTAGCTCCGATTTGGGCATATAGCATATCAAAATGTTCACCTCAGAGAGTACATCATTTCGTTCCATTGCATAATTTTCATTTGAGTTTATCTTGATGCCCGAAATGCTGTTAGAAGAGGGCTACTTGAGTTAATTGTTAGATCTGTTACTCCGTTTAGCACATTTGTCATTTTTGCCATGATTAATGTGTGCATGATATGCCCGTGAGTTCTTCATATGTTTTGTTAAGGGTTTTGTCATCTTTCCATAGGTGCAACCCATGTATTTTTAGGATGTGTGTGGTGACTTGTGCAAGCTTGCAAAGTGGTGCACTTGCTAATTCTGTTCTCAGGGACTTAGAGATTTCACTAAGTCCTGGGATTGTTTAGTTCACGATGCCATATGTTTTTGTTGTTTCCTAGTGATCCGTGCCTCTTTTGAGGATGATCAGTAAGGGAGTTTTGTTAATATCGTAGTGCTCTATCCATCCATGTCTTTGTTTGCAATTATGGAGCACACTAGCTTGAGTCAATCGAGCTCTACTTTTGCTTCGTTGTGAATCTGGGCAGATCGTCAACTTGTTTGCGATTTTGCCGATGTTATTGTAGTTGGTCCGTGCATGCTATGCCATTGTTCTTGCCATGCCTAGCTTGTATTTTATGCCTTCTTGATGGGTGTATGCTTGTCTTGCCATGACTTGCACCGTGGTGAGTGCATCGAGCTCGTAAACATGCCTTCATGAGTTATGTTTCAGCATGTCCCAGTTTTCACTAAGTCTTAAAACTGATTATGTTTTTGCTATGTTCGTGTGCTTGTTAGTATATTTTGTGATCCCTTTTGGCTCAAGGTCACTAAGGGACTTTTGTTAGCTTGTTGAGTAGCTCCATGCCATGTCTTTCTTTGTCATGTTCAGGTCCTGTAGAATGTCGTTTTGTTGCTCCGAAGAGGGCTATATGATCTGAAATTCCAGACAAGTGTTAATTTCATTAAGTCTGAGATCTGTTTTACCATTTGCGTTTTTGCCATGCTTGTTTGAACCTCCTAATGGATGAATTGGCCGTAGCTCAGTGCTAGACTTTTGTTAAGAATCTTGAATGCTTCCCTGCCATGTATTTTGTTGTCATGTTTGATTGCTGTAGCATGTTCATCTCATTGCATTTAGATGCCTACTTGCTGTAAATCACAGACCGGTGTCATTTTTGAATCGCTTGCCATTTCCAAACCGTAACTCCGATTCCGGCATTCTTTATATTGTTTTCAAGCGATTTCATCTCATCTTTCCAGTGGAACCCTTGGAATTCCAAGTTGAGGCCAGGTTCATGCATTTCCTGTCATATCTTGCATTTTGCATCCCGCATCGCATGCCGCATAGCATATCATCATTTCATCATATTGCTTGTTCTTGCACGTGGTTGATTGTATCCTTGTTGCTTGTTTGTCTTGTTTGGGTAGAGCCGGGAGATGAGTTCGCTAACGAGGAGCCCGTTGAGTTTGCTTTTGAGGATCCAGTCAACTCTAACAACTGTGCAGGCAAGATGATCCTACACTCGAAATCACTACTATCTTTGCTATGCTAGTTTGCTCGCTCTTTTGCTATGCCATTGCTACGATGCCAACCACTTGCTTGCAAGCCTCCCAAATTGCCATGTCAAACCTCTGACCCACCATTGTCCTAGCAAACCATTGATTGGCTATGTTACCGCTTTGCTCAGCCCCTCTTATAGCGTTGCTAGTTGTAGGTGAAGATTGGAGGCCGTTCCTTGTTGGAACATTGATTTACTTGTTGGGATATCATTATATTGCCATGTTATCCTAATGCATCTATATACTTGGTAAAGGGTGGAAGGCTCAGCCTCTCGCCTAGTGTTTTGTTCCACTCTTGCCGCCCTGGTTTCCGTCATATCGGTGTTATGTTCCCGGATTTTGCGTTCCTTACGCGGTTGGGTTATAATGGGAACCCCTTTATAGTTCGCCTTGATTAAAGCTTTTCCAGCAATGCCCAACCTTGGTTTTACCATTTGCCACCTAGCCTTTTCTTTCCCTTGGGTTCTGCAGACTCAAGGGTCATCTTATTTTACCCCCCCCCCGGGCCACTGCTCCTCTGAGTGTTGGTCCAAACTGTCAGCCGCCGGTGGCTACCAGGGGCAACTCTGGGCTGGCCTACCGGAAGTTTGGACAATCTAAGTGTGCCCTGAGAACGAGATATGTGCAGCTCCTATCGGGATTTGTCGGCACATTCGGGCGGTATTGCTGGTCTTGTTTTAACCTGTCGAAGTGTCTTGAATTACCGAGATACCGAGTCTGATCGGAACGTCTTGGGAGGAGGTCTATTCCTCCGTTGACCGTGAGAGCTTGTCATGGGCTAAGTTGGGACTCCCCTGCAGGGATTAAACTTTTGAAAGCCGTGCCCGCGGTTATTGGCAGATGGGAATTTGTTAATGTCCGGTTGTAGATAACTTGAACCTTAATTAATTAAAATGTATCAACCGAGTGTGTTACCGTGATGGCCTCTTCTCGGCAGAGTCCGGGAAGTGGACACGGTGTTGGAGTAATGTTTGCGCAGGTTGCTCTCTAGTTTCTCACTCGCGCTTTGCCTCCTCTTCTCACTCTCTTTTGCGAATAAGTTAGCCACCATACTTGCTAGTCGCTTGCTGCAGCTCCACTCATATTTTACCTTGCCATTCCTATAAGCTCAAATAGTCTTGATCGCGAGGGTGCGAGATTGCTGAGTCCCTGTGGCTCACAGATTACTATTACACCAGATGCAGGGCCTGATGATTCCGCTCCAGGAGACGCGTACGAGCTCAAGTGGGAGTTCGACGAAGACTCTCAACGTTACTATGTCTCCTTTCCCGATGATCAGTAGTGGTGCCCAGTTGGGGGTGATTGGGACCGGGTCGCATGTTGGGTTCTCTTTCATTTTGGCGCCGTAGTCGGGCCATGAGTGTTTGGATGATGTAATGTTATTTATGTACTTGATTGACGTGGCGAGTGTAAGCCAACTATGTTATCTCCCCTTTATTATTTATATTACATGGGATGTTGCGAAGATTGCCTAACTTGCGACATATGCCTTCAATGCGATTATGTCTCTAAGTCGTGCCTCAACACGTGGGAGCTATAGTCGCATCGAGGTTGTTATAACAGAGATGGCAAAGAGGGTGGAGAGTGCGGTGGAGAAGCAGGGGAAGAAGATGACGATTGGGGCGCACTATGCTTTGCCTTGGCCCGAACGCTATTTATGAGGCCACTTCTGAGTGGCTGACGTGTAGGCCCGAGAGATCTAATCATATCCTGCCGCATGCGCTCGCCTGATACGTGGCGAAAAAAGAAGCATGAAGATCGAGGCATCCTTGTTTATCCACTCTGTTTACTGTGGCACGCTCCGTCTCGCGTGCTTCCCCGAAATTTCGAACCCCGTGTGATCCGGAAATCACAGAGTAACCAATCGCACCGAAGATTTCGTTCCATATCAACGCTCGAAGACTATCAGTCGAGTTCACTCGACGACCTCTGAATTGATCGACGCGACTGAAACAAGATCGAAGCTTCAACATGGTTCACAGGCTCATATGAGGTACCTTCGCAGTATAGAATCGGGTCAGAATCAACTTCAGCTCTTTCTTCACTCGGACCTTAATCCATTCGGGGGCTAATGATGATGACATGTACCTAGGGTAGGTAGGGTCATAGGCCTGACCTAGATGCCTTACCCAAGGACACTGCCCTAGAGTCAAGGACATTCAAGATACAATAGAAGAAACCGACTGAGTTCACCAAGGGATGCAATCCACTCGACCTCCAACCTCACTCGGTAACCCAAATTCCATTCAACCAAGATGAAGTCACTCGACCATATAAGAAACCACTCAGAATACAGAAGGCCTAAAGTCATTCAGGACGGCAATGGTAGGATAGTCAGTCTGTAGTCTTAAAGATCATTTATAACTCTTTATTACTTGCGTTACCAATAACGCCCTGTCTTAATGTACATTGAACCATGTGCAAACGTGGGATGGCTGGGGTCCTGGCGCACTCTATATAAGCCACCCCCTCCTCTAGCACAAGGGTTCACACCCCTTGTAACTCTCACGCATAATCCAGTCGACCAGCCTCCGCGCACCGAGATGTAGGGCTATTACTTCCACCGAGAAGGGCCTGAACTCGTAAACCATTGCGTGCACAACCTTGTCGTAGTTAGGATTTTGCCTTCTCCTACGTAGCCCTTATTGTACTATCAGACTTACTCCCACGATAGGCCATACATGGGCCGGAAGTTACAACGGGCTGGAATCATATTGGACGGCCTAGATGAAGCTACTGGGCTTAATTCCGATAGGCCGTAACGGGCTGTGAGTTGGCGGGCCGTAAGTGGGCTATATACGAACATGTCATTAACAGGCTTTTCGTGGGCTGCCCCATTACCTTTTGACCAAGTCAAACGGACTGGGCCTTTCACCAAAACGGGCCTTTGTTGGGTTGTGCCACGTGTCAACGTATCATAGGCGCCTCCTGTCCAATGAGTGGATGACATCTGTCCAACGGTGAGCCAGCACATGTTTCCTCCGGCCAGTGAGAATTTTACACGTGGAAAATCCCCATTGGTCCGGGCTGTTAACGGGTTATCGGATCCAAAAGCGGACCCGATAGCTTAATGGCGACCCGTTACGATGGATGCGACGTGTCGGTTACCGTTGACGAGAACACTTCCATGAAGCGTCATTTATCATCATGGAAGTGGACACTTCCATGATGATAATTTTGGTAATGTCATGGAACACTTCTACGACAACACGGGTATGACTATCATGATTCTGTCATAAAATCGTCATGGATTTACATGCATGACAGAAAACGTGACCTACTGTGACAAACACATATCATCACGGAAGTGTATTTTTTTGTAGTGTGTTGCCTGTGTACACGCTCTTGGCCGCGAACCTGAGGTGAGGTTCATCCAGTTGCCGCATCCAGGCCCCATGCTAGGATACGGGACGTGTTCTGTTGGCATCCTGCTTCATCTTTTCATAGTATGGGTCGATGATGGCCGAGGCGAGTTCAACCAGGGAGTCCTTCTTCATGCTGCCCCAAACCCTGTAGTGCTCACGGATTTCTACAAGGTTCTTGTAGGCCAAGCCCGTAACCCTAAGCACTTTTACATTGTCGGTGGTTTCCACCGTAGAGAACTTGTAGTCAGTGCTGTTGAAAAACCTAGTGAAACGGTCGCAATGCCCTGTGGCCATGCAGTAGTGGTAGATGAGGACATGATGGTGCACGCACAACTGGGCGACGGCAACCTTCTGATCTATGTTGGGACGATAATCGGTGTACTGGAGGTCGATGTCGACCACCTTGTACTTGTCTCGAGCAAGAAACTGTTCAACGGTGTTGATGTAGTCGTCCACCACGGCCGGATTGATGGTGTACACCACCGAGAGATCCGTGTCCCTCGCATGGGTCTCCACTTTATGCTCACCGAACACCATTGGAGCGCCTCTAGACATGCCCTCTCTATGTGTCATCGTGGGTGTGCTTGTTGTGTTGTGGGAGGCGATCGAAAGGTAGAAGAGACTAAGGTTATAATGGTCGCGAGAATTAAAGGGGAAGCCAGACGGCTTGGAATATCGGCACACCAAGATGGCAGTTCTAATTTGCAGCGCGTAACTCCATCGTGTCACACATAACTACATCACATGGCGACGCGCGCGGTGGAACCACATGCATATAGGGCCCCCGACGTGATTGTGCGCAGGCCCAACCACTAGCAGAATGCGCGCGGAGCGACGCGTGTAGAGCGCTCCCAGGTCGCCTCAACGGTGAGCAACCATATATATGCATATAGCAGTTGAACACGCAAGGAAAAGTTGTCCACAAGCCAAGTGCGTCGGCTGACGCGAGCAGAGCGCGTCGCGGCGCCTAACGGCGAGCAGAGCTTGCCGAGGGACACTGTAACACCCCGGTTGTAACTTTCCCAATTTGTACTCCAACTCTTGCCGTTTCGGCGTTAAGTTATTTATTTTCCTCGGGTTTGGGTCTTTGTCTCCGTGTGTTGTTTTCGTTGTCATGCATCTCATATCATGTCATCATGTGCATTGCATTTGGATACGTGTTCGTCTCATGCATTCGAGCATTTTCCCCGTTGTCCGTTTTGCATTCCGGCGCTTTGTTCTCCTCCGGTGGTCATTTCTACCTTTCTTTCGTGTGTGGGCATTAAACTCTTCCGGATTGGACCGAGACTTGCCAAGCGGCCTTAGTTTACTACCGGTAGACCGCCTGTCAAGTTTCGTACCATTTGGACTTCGTTTGATACTCCTACGGTTAACTGAGGGACCGAAAAGGCCTCGTGTGTGTTTCAGCCCAACACCCCTCCATTTCGGCCCAAAACCCACCTAACTCTGCTCCATATTCTAGAGCGTTCGATCACGATCGCGTGGCCGAAAACCGCACCTCATTTGGACTCTCCTAGCTCCCTCTACCTCTATTTAAAGCCCCCTCCCGAAATTCGCGGATCTCCTCCCTCTCAAACCCTAGAAATCGCCCCCGCACCGGCCGGACACGTCCGAAACCGGCTGGACGCGTCCGCTCGTCACCGCCGCCCGCCACGTGGCACCCGGCCGCCGCCGCCGCCGCGGCCCGCACGGGCCC
>NC_057812.1:391243187-391248982 GCF_018294505.1 Triticum aestivum | reverse complement strand
GCGCCGACCCTGCGCCGCCATCCGCCCCACTCCGCCGCCCGGCCGGCCTCGCCTCCCCGGCGCCTCTCCGCCGCCCCGTGCTCCGGCGAGAGCCCCCGCGAGCCCCTCGACCTCCTCCGGCCGGCGCGCCACCAAGTCCGGCCATCCTCGGCTTCCGTGCCACCGGTGAACAGTGTTCTCGCCGAGATCCAGATCCGTGAACAGTAAACCCTAATCCGGAGGTTGATTTCTTTCTCTAAGTCCTGAAATTGCAGATCCATATGCTCATGTTCGTGGCCTCGTAACTTTGCATACGTAGCTCCGATTCATGCATATAGCATATCAAAATGTTCATCTCAGAGAGTACATCATTTCATTCCATTGCATCATTTTCATTTGAGTTCATCTTGAAGACCGAAATGTTGTTAGAACAGGGCTACTTGAGATAATTGTTAGATCTGCTACTCCATTTAGCTTTTTGTCATTTTTGCCATGATTAATGTGTGCATGATATGCCCTGATGTTCTACATATGTTTTGTTAAGGGTTTTGTCATCTTTCTAGAGGTGCAACCCATATATTTTTGTGATGAGTGTGGTGACTAGTGCAAGCTTGCAAAGTGGTGCACTCGGTAATTCTGTTTTCAGGGACTTAGCAATTTCACTAAGTACTTGATCTATTTATCTCATGATGCCATATGTTCATGTTGTTTCCTAGTGATCCGTGCCTCTTTTGAGGATGATCAGTAAGGATGTTTTGTTAATATTGTAGTGCTATATCCATCCGTGTCTTTGTTTGAAATTATGGAGCACCCTAGCTTGAGTCAATCGAGCTCTACTTTTGCTACTTTGTGAATCTGGGCAGATTGTCAACTAGTTTGCAATTTTGCCGATGATGTTGTAGTTGATCCGTGCATGTTATGCTTTTCTTCTTGCCATGTCTAGCTTGCATTTTGTGTATTCTTGATGGATGTATGCTTAGTTTGTCATGACTTGCACCGTAGTGAGTGCATCGAGCTCGTAAACATGCATACATGAGCTATGTTTCAGCATGTGCCAGTTTTCACCAAGTCTGAAAACTGATTATGTTTTTGCTCTGTTCACATGCTTTCAATTGTATTTTCTGATCCCTTTTGACTCAAGGTCACTAAGGGACTTTTGTTAAGCTCTTTGAGTAGCTCCATGCCATGCTTTACTTTGCCATGTTCAGGTCCTGTAGCATGTAGTTTTGTTGCTCGGAAGAGTGCTACCTGATCTGAAATTTCAGACAAGTGTTAATTTCACTAAGTCTGAGATCTGTTTGTCATATGCATTTTTCCCATGCTTGTTTGAACCTGTTAAGGGATGAATTGGCCGTAGCTCAGTGCTAGACTTTTGTTAAGAATCTTGAATTCATCCCTGCCATGTATTTTGTTGTCATGTTTGGGTGCTGTAGCATGTTCATCTCATTGCATTTAGATGGCTATGTGCTGTAAATCGCAGACCGGTGTCATTTTTGAATCTCTTGCCATTTCCAAACTGTAACTCCGATTCCGATGATCTTTATATTGTTTTCAAGCGATTTCATCTCATCTTTCCAGTGGCACACTTGGATTTCCAAGTTGAGGCCAGGTTCTTGCTTTTCCTGTCATATCTTGCATATGCATCCCGCATTGCATCCCGCATAGCATACCATCATTGCATCATATTGCTTGATCCTTGCACGTGGTTGATTGTGTCCTTGCTGCTTGTTTGTCTTGTTTGGGTAGAGCCGGGAGACAAGTTCGCTAACGAGGAGCCCGTTGAGTTTGCTTTCGAGGATCCAGTCAACTCTGACAACTATGCAGGCAAGATGATCATACCCTCGAAATCACTACTATCTTTGCTATGCTAGTTTGCTCGCTCTTTTGCTATGCCATTGCTATGATGCCTACCACTTGCTTGCAAGCCTCCCAAATTGCCATGTCAAACCTCTGACCCACCATTGTCCTAGCAAACCGTTGTTTGGCTATGTTACCGCTTTGCTCAGCCCCTCTTATAGCGTTGCTAGTTGCAGGTGAAGATTGGAGGCCGCTCCTAGTTTCTGTCATATCGGTGTTATGTTCCCGGATTTTGCGTTCCTTACATGGTTGGGTTATAATGGGAACCCCTTGACAGTCCGCCTTGAATAAAACTCCTCCAGCAATGCCCAACCTTGGTTTTACCATTTGCCACCTAGCCCTTTTTCCCTTGGGTTTCGCGGACTCAAGGGTCATCTTATTTTAACCCCCCCGGGCCAGTGCTCCTCTGAGCGTTGGTCCAACCTAGAGCACCGTGCGGGGCCGTCCCTTGGCAACTTGGGTTACGTTGGCTCCCGTACGCTTAGCTTATCCGGTGTGCCCTGAGAACGAGATATGTGCAGCTCCTATCGGGATTTGTCAGCACAGCGGGCGGTGTTGCTGGACTTGTTTTACCATTGTCGGAGTTGTTTTGAAGAACCGAGATACCGAGTCTGATCGGAACGTCTTGAGAGGAGGTCTATTCCTTCGTTGACCGTGAGATCTTGTCATGGGCTAAGTTGGGACTCCCGTGCAGGGTTTTGAACGTTCGAAAGTCGTGCCCGCGGTTATGGGCAGATGGGAATTTGTTAATGTCCGGTTGTAGATAACTTGAACCTTAACTTAATTAAAATGAATCAACTGAGTGTGTTGCCGTGATGGCCTCTTCTCGGCGGAGTCCGGGAAGCGGACACGGTGTTGGAGTAATGTTTGCGCATGTTGCTCCCTAGTTTCTCGCTCGTGCTTTGCCTCCTCTTCTCGCTCTCTTTTGCGAATAAGTTAGCCACCATATTTGCTAGTCGCTTGCTGCAACTCCATATATATTTACCTGGCCTTACCTTAAGCTTAAATAGTCTTGATCGCGAGGGTGCGAGATTGCTGAGTCCCTGTGGCTCACAGATTACTATTACACCAGATGCAGGGCCTGATGATTCTGCTCCAGGAGACGTGCTTGAGCTCAAGTGGGAGTTCGACGAGGACTCTCAACGTTACTATGTTTCCTTTCCCGATGATCAGTAGTGGTGCCCAGTTGGGGATGATTGGGACCGTGTCGCATGTTGGGTTATCTTTTATTTTGGCGCCGTAGTCAGGCCATGAGTGTTTGGATGATGTAATGTTATTTATGTACTTGATTGACGTGGCGAGTGTAAGCCAACTATGTTATCTCCCCTTTTATTATCTATTACATGGGATGTTTGTGAAGATTGCCTAACTTGCGACATATGCCTTCAATGCAATTATGCCTCTAAGTCGTGCCTCGACACGTGGGAGATATAGTCGCATCGAGGGTGTTACAGACACAAGTAGTGGCTGTCACATTGATACGTGGCAAATAAGATGAACTGTGCGAGTGATGTTGGAGACATCAAGCACGAATCAGATTAGAGTTGTGTGTGCGATACGTGGCATATAGTTGATCCATCTGAGCTATTTGTGATGGAATAAGCTGTGTGTATTGTGGGAAAACGCTTGCTGGTATATATCTGTTTGCGATTGATGAATTCATCGCCGACGGGTTACCTAGTGTGGTCCGTGTGCGATGTCATATGCTTTGTCTGCAGAACATCTATGCTCTGTGTACAGAAGAACAACATATATATACTTGTAACAGGACCTGATTGCAATACCAAATTAAACATCCAATTATGTTATATAACAAATACCATAAATATTTCAAGGTTCAAATACATAGATTACAATGCCCAAATTCAAACATTGCAAACCTTGTCATTTCTGCAAAGGGATCAGCCGCTGACAAGTCATGTATGGGTTTGACACAATGACTTCCAATTACTCTGTCAGATGCTCTTCCAATACAAAGTTTAGCTTTTTTGAGCCTCTTCCATTCTGCAGTACCTGCCGGCTCGGATCAACAAACCATTCATCTATCCTAATTAAATGCATGTTAAACCTCAGTACCCTCAGCACCCTTGCTCTGGCAAGAAAGAACCATGCGAGTGTAATCTCCGGTAAGGTCCCTCGGTAGGAGTTCAAAGTAATATTTGAGAGATGCAGATCCAGGCATTCGATGTGGTCGTTTTTATAAACATTATCCACCTCCAGGTCTATTATTATCTGCAAAAGAAGAGACCATGTTAGTGCCTACATGCAGTTTTGAACACTACTACACGACTATTAGGTTTGTAGGATTTGTAAAATGCACCAATGTGCCATCTTCGATCTGACATGATTAACATGGGGATTTGATTACAATCTAGAAAAATGTAGCCTTCTTCACAAGAGGTTGGATTGGATGAAAAAATCCCTAAGAAAACTAGTACAGATGAATCCAAAGGAGAAATGCTTGTGGATTGTAACCATATGAATCAAGCAACGAATATGGGGTGGGGGTGTATGTCCTGAAATCCTCCAAAATTCCTTCAGAAATCATAGTACATTGTCATTGTAAACTTGGGAAAAGGTGCAAAAAATTGAACCCCCTTATGGTTAACATTAACAGGAAAGGAACATCACCTCGATATACAACTTCTTCAGGCACGGAAAGCATCTCAGGAATCTGACAACTTGGTCCAGGTTGGGGCCGACAGATTCTACTGCCAAGACCTTCACTGTGCCCAGAATCTGGGTGAAGCTTTGCTGGATGACAGACGAACACACATCTTCAAAACTAGAAATAATGTTGATATCAAGAAGGAGAGGTATAAGGCGACTGTTGTACTTGAAAGTAGTAGCATTTGACGGACGTGTAGCCCACCACTGTCAATTTCGGCATAGAAATGACATTGATTCTTGTTGGGCCGTGTTGATAAGCTACAAGTAATCTCTCAAGTGAAGGTGTGTCCTCAATGACCATATTGTGGTCCACCTTTTGTGATCTCTTGTTGTAGCACCAGCAACACACATAAACAGTCCGAAGAGTCCTGGATGTGATGTGGAAGGTACATGACCAATTCTTCGCCTGAAGACGAAGGAACTCAAGTGCAATACACTCGCGGAGCAGGTGCTCCATGTCATCCTTTGGGATAGAGACGAAGACGATCTCGAGGTGCTTCAGTCGTGGTAGAAAAAGAGCGGGCACGTCATTAAGGAGGATGGTAGTTCATGAACTTGGCGAGGCGCAGCGTGGGCATGAAGCAGAGAGCGGATGTTGGCAGCAAGCACATATGCCCATCATTATACTGAGCTCCTCGAGCTGATCTAGGGCGGGGGATCGGAACCACTCATCAAGCTTGGCTCGGTCCTTGCCATTGGAACCAAACTTGCCTGTGATAAAGCCTATGATTGGGCCACGGTGACTGCTGAGGATGTGGGAGAATGCATCCAAGCTTTTGCGATAGCAATGGTAGAGCTCGTGAGCATCGAGGAGGTCGACAGGGGTGGAGAGCCATAAAGG
Source organism: Triticum aestivum (assembly GCF_018294505.1). NCBI lineage: Eukaryota > Viridiplantae > Streptophyta > Magnoliopsida > Poales > Poaceae > Triticum > Triticum aestivum. The sequence continues at coordinate 391,243,635 of NC_057812.1, read as the reverse complement.
GCGCCACCGCCGGTAAAGGGTGGTTCTCCCCGCCCCATATTTGATTAGGAAGAGGGATATGATGACTATCAACATATCATCAGGGAGGCTGCTGATGAAGTCTAGGCATGCTTAAGTCGCTTGCGGTTCTTTCTCGACTGCCTCTGCTTGTTGGCAGCCTCGCTCTCTACCTCGTCGGCGGCAACAGAAACCTCTATCTCCATATTCGCGTCGTGCTCCGGTGCTTCAGCAGCCCTGGCGTCGCCGCTCCCTCCGATGGGGCTCTTCGGCCACATCCTCATACACTAACGGCTTTGAGGACTGAGAGCGGGCTCGAGGATGCGGGCGGAGAGAGAGGTTTGTGTGTCTGGCGAGGATGGGGGTGCTCGCTTTGAGGACTGAGAGCGGTGTCGAAGATGCGTGCGGAGAGAGAGAGAGAGAGAGAGACAGAGAGAGAGAGAGAGAGAGA
>NC_057812.1:391238016-391242849 GCF_018294505.1 Triticum aestivum | reverse complement strand
CGGCTTTGAGGACTGAGAGCGGTGTCGAGGATGCGGGCGGAGAGAGAGAGGACTGTGTGTGTGGCGAGGATGGGGGGTACGGCCGCTCAGGCGCACCATTAATACAGACTAGTGGGAGCGAGGCGGGCGGCGTTCAAAGGTTGTCTCGCTTCCCGGTGAACCTGCACGATGGACTTCTGGCATTCCTGTACCATCATTTCACAGAGCAAGGCGGACGCGCCATTAATATGGAGAAGTGGGAGCGAGGTCGGCGGCGGTCAAAGGGTTGGCTCACCTCCCGGTGAGCCTGCACGGTGGACTGTTGGCACGCCTACCGTCATTTCACACAGCTACTAGCACGCCCCGCACGGTGAGTGCATAGCGAACACACGCATGCCTCGGCCTCCCGGTCTGCCTGCTAGCATGCGTCTCGTTTACTCACGCATGCTCGTACGGCACATGGGACGAGTGCATGACACGTATTATATTGATTTTTCCTTTTTGATGATTAATTCTGCCGCTTTATTTCTTAACCGAAGCATGACACTTACATTGTTGGTCTAACACCCACGATTCGAATAAAGAGTTCGTTTGCGATATTGGTTGGTAATTATTTATAATTTCCTATATGTAAGAAGATTATATCAAAACTTGTCTCAAATTTTAAAAAAAATCACAGTCTATTGGTGTCCATATGACACCATAATAAGTTTCATGAATTTCAACTTTTTGGATTTATTGGATTTTAATATCAATATTCTAGATGTTAGAAATTTCTTGCATGGGGACTAAACATGTACTCAGGGACACAAAAACATATGATTTTGTAATCCATTTTCATGCACTATCATGGGTCTCATGTAGATCAAATTTGATTTTGCACATTTAAATCCCTAGGAAATCAATCAATGTATAAAAAACGAATATATGTTATCTATTTTTTTTCAATTTTCAACACTAAACTCCTTTGGTTGCATGTTCGCTGCAGTAAAACTTTGACATGCACGCGGTGGTCCTAGGACACTCACTCACATGGGCCCGCGAGGTCGCCCTCCAGCACTATGACATGCGATGAGAGAGGTTATTTTGACACACACACTCGCGTGTGATGCTTCCATCCGTGGGCCCGCGAGGTTGTCCTCCATCATGTTGACCCAGCAAGGAGGTTTATTTTGGGGTTGTGTTGTCGTAGGAGTATATAGTACATGTTGAAGAGGGGGGGGGAGGGGGCCAGGGCAGCACTTATATACTACACACACGTCATGAATCGATCTCACTCCGTGTCGGGACTTTTCGGTTTCTGAGGTAGGTGTCGCAAAGAAGTTGTGCATATTGGGTATTAAAAACATCACCAACACATTGGGCCACATGCATACGATGGTTGTCACTCAATCGCCAGCGAATCTTCCCTCCATGGGCCCGTGAGGTCGTCGTCCATCTAATATATGACACAATGAGAAAGGTAATTTGATGAACAAGGAGGATTATTTTCAGGTTGTCTTACGGTACATACGTAGGAGTATATACTACATGTCATGAACCTCGGCTCGTCTGTGGGGGGACTTAAAGGTTTCCGAGGCAGGTGCCACATCAAAGTTATGCATATATATTAGGTGTTCAAACATCACAACCACACATCTCCATACATATGTGTTTGGCCCACAAGCAAGCGATGGCGGTTGTCCTCTAGCACTCACTCACGGGGTTATCGGTGAGATGCTTCGTCCATCTCTGTGTGCCCGCTTGGTCAATCACTTCGACCGACAGCGATAGAGGTTAATTTCACTTATAATTAGGAGGGGATTAAATTTTGGTTCGTCTTATATGGTTCAGTACATGAAACTATACTTCGCGCACATGTGTACGCACGAATCCCTCCCACTGAGTCGAAGTGGTGGGGGGCGGAGCACGCGACGTGTCATGAACCAGATCTGTGTGGGGATTGTGCGTTTTTCTACGCATGCATGCACCCCATCAAAATGTTGTGCTTTTGGTATTCAAACATATATGCATGCATCACGCATGTCCATACATATGTTTGGCGCACATACATGCAGTGGTTGTCTTTGGACACTCTTCCTCACTTGGTTATCATCAACGCCCTATATATTAGTGGGCCCACGTGGACGTCTCCATCACTTCGACCAACAATGTGAGAGAGATTACTAGGGTGGATTCTTCTTCTCATGGTTTGCGTTACCGTATAGTCGTACGTCGATCATGGTGAGATTTGAGACCTAAGTTTGAGGGCTCGCATACACATGAATCAAAGTTGTGCATTGGGTATATTCAAACACCACATGACACTTCATACATATGTTTGGGCCACACATGCACGCAGTGGTTGTCTTCAGGAACTCCCTCGCGTGGTTATCGGCGACAAGCTAGCCTATTTTGTGGGGCTACGTGTGGAACTCAATGCATGACTTTGACCTAACAAACAAGAGAGGTTATATAACCAAGGTGATGATTCTTCTTGGTCAGTCTTACAATACTCCTTGGTGAGATGCCCCCTCCCACCGACTCAAAGTGTGTGGGGGGCACAGTACTACTTTGTACTTGATGAACCTACATGGGGTTGGGGATGCCCGGTTAATTTGCGATGCACATGTGCCACATCAAATTTGTGATTTGGTTACTTAAATATCATAGCACATCGTTTTCACACACACACACACATGTACACACACACACATCGGGCGACCCGCATGTGTGGTTGGTAAGTGGTATCACCCATCTAATGCCAGAAGAACACATGTGTGGGCCGCACATGGTCCACATTTGATTGCAAGCAAAGGGGGGTGTTGATGTACTTCTTTTGGTTTTGTGTTACGGTACGGTGAGACGTTAGACCTAGCGATTTGGGGGCAACATGAAGTGTGTGTGTTTGGGGGTTGCTAGCAATAATAACGTGCGCTTTGTGCGACAGGTGCCACATCAAAGTTGTGCATTGGGTATTTGAACATCAAACCACCCTTTTCATACATATATTTGGTCCACATGCAAGTGTGTTTGTGTTCTGACCCTTTCCCGTGTTTTTTGGCCAAATTTATAAACATCAGACGAGTCGGACGCAGCAACCGTCTGCGATTGGGTACAAAACAGACACGGTTCCCCAAGACTACCCGTGTGCTGCACCCCTGCCCCTGTCACCCATGTGATCACAGTAGATTGGGATCCACAAGGCTTCCCTCCCTCTCTCGAAAATATCTACTCCCTCGCAATCTCAAAAATATCTACACGCGTCCGCGTAGATGGTTTTTCTATTTGATAGCACACGATTAGTATGTCTAGACCATGTGAGATGTCTGTTACTCCCGCTCTATTTCAATCAGTAGATCCAAATTTTCAGTAGCCCCGGCATTTTACTCCCGCCTGGCTCTGCTTCAATTCCTTGATCCAAATTTTCGATAGCCCGCCCATTTTACTCCTCCCTAGTAAAATTTTCAGTACCCGCGACATTTCCTCAAACACCACCTTGGACCCCTCCATACACACACCCCAAATCCTTTGCTCACCCCGAATCCCCCACTCACACACATATACACCACCCCTCCCTCACTCCAAACCTAGCTAGGTCGCCGCCGCGCCGCCTCCATCCTCAACCTCTGCCGATCTGCTCGTGCAGTTTACCCACTGATATACATACCCTCGCCACCCTGAGTTTCTTAGATGACGCCTGCAGAACACCCCCTTTCCCAGAGATCCCCATCCCCACCCCCCTCCCCCACTCCAGAGTGTCACAGCCTAAGCTTGGCTACGCTTCCCAGGGAGCTCGGGGAGCGAATAGCCCAAAAGAGCTTTACTGCGGCCTCTTCGCCGGACGTCGGAGAGGTGGCCGCCGAGGAAGCTAACGATGATGACTGTACCTGGATTAAGCCTTTCAATCAGCTGGCTAGAGTATTCCAGCATGTCGCAGACACCGTCTACGACATTGAGGTCGTCGACACCGATGGCTTGACGTGGGTTTTGTCATAGGTTAAGTTGCCCACCCCCAACTCTTCAGGTTCTAAAGCCATTGATCTCATCGATGCCCTTGCCAATGTTCTCCCATGGCTTGTTATGAACAATTTGCCATCCTTCATCGCCATGGAGGCCCTTTTGTCATTTTTGAAGGACACATTCTGCGATGCTGGCCTGGGATCCTCAGCTGGTAAGTTAGACCTCATCGACGGCGACCACGAGGAGGGAGCCATTCTGTGACAAGTGAGGAAACCCATGATTTGTTTTCTCGAACCCCTTTTGTAGTGAGAACATGTCCAATATTTATTGCTATATTAGGTTGCTTGCATTACGCCTTGTTTATTTCTACGGTTTATGGTTGTTCGGTTGTTTGTAGTTAGCGTATCTCCAGTTTCAATTGCCATCTTTGGTTGTTCGTAGTATGCCTTGTTTATTTCAGCTATTAATAGTGTGATGTTCTATATGTGCTAGTATGAATTATGCAGTTCAATTTCATCAATACCAAATTTAACAATAGCTCTATGAATGACTATATTTGGTTTATGTTAAGCATATTGTACGCCCTCCGAATATTTTTAGTTCGCATATAAGATTTGTCTAAAGTCAGGCCTCTTAAAGTTTGACCAACTTTATAGAACAAAATACCAACATTCACAATATGAAATAAATATCAGTACATGTGTCATGACTTAAATTTTCATATTGTATAACTTTAGCATGCTAGATGTTGATATTTTTTCATATAAATAAGGTCAAACTTTATGAAGTTTGACTTCAGACAATTCTTATATGCAAAGTAAAAAGGACCAGAGGGAGTATTGAACACGCCTTTCCATTTGATTTAACAATGGCACTGTTTGGATACTCTAACTTAGCTAGAGGTTAGAGTTA
>NC_057812.1:391208257-391237723 GCF_018294505.1 Triticum aestivum | reverse complement strand
GGTTAGAGTTAGTTTCTAGCTCATGGCAGTTAAAAGGGAGAGAGAGAGAGGGGGGGGGGAGGGAGGGAGGGAGAGAGATTGGTGGAATAGTTGATTGTATTGCTTGAGCCTCGTGGGCATATATATAGTAGTACATGGTCATCTTGGAGTATAAGTCAAGGTAGATTAAATCCTACGCCATCTTACATTTCCTAAATAATAATGATACTCAACAATGACTAACCTTGAACTAACTCTAGCCAAAGAGGTGCTTCAATGAAAGTGTTAGATTGACAATAAATGCAATAGGAGAATTAGCCCCAATAAACACCCCTTGGGTGGGATAGTTGTTTTGGGTGGGTTTGACGCAACTAGCTTAAACTAGCCCTCATGTTTGGATACTTTATCGCTATTTGAGCCCAAACTAACTCAAACTAACTCTAACCCATGGATCCAAACAGGGCCAATAACTAGCGTACTTAGACCTGCACAATACATGTTTGAATGACTACGTCTGCTTGTTTTTAAATATTAGGCATGTTGTTAATAACACACCTTTCCACTTCTGGTTTTTAAATATTAGGTTTTAACAATTTGGTCTTGCACATGTAGGTCCTGATGCCAGAGGTTTTGACCCATTGTTTGACCCTTTTTGCATATGTGGAAATGAGTTGTCCATTAATATCAGTCAAGTCAAGACACTCGGAAAGATTGTTATGATAAAGAAATTAGCGACAAAAAACAACAAGATTTTTGTATGCACAATGAAGAATACATCAGTTCACTACGGGGTGGTACTAACTGTTATAACTTGTATTTTTAATTCCTTTGCGCCATTTCAAATCTGGAGAAGATATTTATGCATATCCTTGTTTCAGGCCTTTCCAAAGCAGTTCACTGATGACTACCTCTCAAACCACTTGTATGGTCAGGAGGCGAGGAAGGTTTTCATACAACACCCACGTTTGAATATTGAAGTGTTCCTGAAGAGGAAGAAAGGATGGATAGTCAACCATCCACAGGCACTGGCCTAAAGTTGCAAAGACCTTCAACATCAATGAGGGCTCAATATTCGCCTTCCACTTTAGCAGTTTTCCAAATGAGATTCATCTATCTATGTTCCAACTATGATGCTAATTTCGAAATGTTGTAGATGCTGCATCTGAAACATGGTGCTGGTGCAGCTATGTAATGGGGTAGCTGAGTGCTGAAGCTATATGATGTTGTACTCTAATGTATTTCAATTATGAAATCATGCTTCCTTAATATGGAAATGATATATATTGTGTGCTTAATATGAAATTTCAATTAGATTAATAAATGGATTATTAATAATAGGAAAATTAGCTAGCTTATTGGGTTTTTATATTGCAAACGGTTATTGATAAAACACCATGGGAGATGACCTCAGACAACGCACATAGTTTCTAGGAATAAACCGTGTTGGATCAATGAACAATCACACACGGCATCCTCTTGAAAACTATTTGCGTTAGGCCACCTTTCATAACCGATTACCACATAAAAAGTGTGTGTGATGGACAACACTTGCCACACAATTTATTCCACACACCGTGTGTGATGTATATACTAATGGAAACGTATTCCTTGGATTGACTGTGTGGAATGTACATACGAATGGAAACATTTAGCGGGGACTGATTGTGTGGGATGTACTAACGACCGGAAACAATTTTGCCTGTATAATTGTATTTCTTTAGCACTACTATACGTATAACCATATTTGATCGCTTGTCGGTTGCACACAACCTCATTTTTCCAAGCGTGTGTGCCAGGAGGGCATATCCCCGATGGTTTCTGGGTTGTGTGGGAAGGATCCCCCTATCGCAGTCACTCACTAGGCAACGGTTCCAAATGCCATCGCGGAAAAGGGTTAAAAACCATTTGTATAGCACCTCACGGTACCAATGTAGGCACGATCCTCTGGAGCTCCTGAAGGGGTCTTCTGGCTTGTGGCTTCGGTGTGCGTAGATGGCGTGGAGAGAACTGCATCTGCAAATGCCTCTGAAGATGTCTGCTGGACTGGTGGAGTAGACACTGGAGGCGGCACTGGAGTAGTAGCGACAGGTGCAGAGTGAGTAGGCCTTGTGCTTGCAACTGTAATAGCTGAATATCTAGGTGCCATGGGTACAGTCTGGAACCTCTAAGTGGTAGGTCTCTCATCTCCACTGTCCTCGGCAGCAATCCTGCTTGCCTCAACATCTGCCTATAGCTTCTCCACAACTGTTTGAACCTCGGTGATCTTCACATCAAGATCATGAATCTTCATCTCGAGAGCCCGCTCTAGACTCTCCTGGTTCTTGGAGATGTTGGCCAGACTCCTCTCAATCCTTAGGGTGGCTTCTAGCAGATATGTCATCTGATCGTTCTTGGAATTGAGGTTTGCAATGGGTGCATTGGGAGTTGCACCTTCCTAACCTACTTTAGCTACTGCTGCTGCCTAGGCCTCCTCTTGAGCCTCAACTGATGTGGGGTGTGACAGATCCATCACCACCACATTATCCTTGAACTCTGGCTGAAGAGGGAGGTTCTCACGGTCTAGTAGATATCTGTTTGTGCCAACTTTGGAGTTGATAAGCATCTGAATTTGTGGGGCATATCCACAAGACCTCTTCTGGTCAGCAGCTATCCTCTTGACCATCTCAACCATTAAACTCATAACTTTGAACTTCTAAGGTGGGGAGTCAAACAAGTGAATCAAGTTGATGGAATGTCCACGGATCATCTTGTCATCTCCAGACTTGGGCAAAAGGGTATGCCTCAAGATAGTGTTGGTTGTGGCCAACCCAGCTAGCAATTGCTTAACTGACCCAAGCTTGTGTATACCAAGATCTTTCTTGGGAGTTTCCTTGTACATATTTACCATTAAGTTGTGGTCCATCCTAGGCTTCCCATAAACATCAACATCATCTTCCTTAGGGGCATCAATGAGAGCATCCCACTCAGAGATTGATGACTGGTACTTGGAACCCTCAGTCATCCATGCAATCCTCCCATCTGAATAGAAGTGTGTTGTGGAGTAGAATTGCATGATCGTCTCATCATTCCACTTGGTGAGCTTCTTACCAACAAATGCATAAACTCTGGCAAGTCTAAAGCTCTTATGAATGTGGGGGAAATAATCTTCATTTGCATATATGTATTTCCAGTCCACCCACTTCATGTCACTAACAATGAGCTTCTTATCATGCAAAACTGTCTCATAGAAATCTTGTTGTTCCCTGGTGTGGAAACAGTAGTCACAAGCGGTCCTCCTCCTAAATGAATAGGGATCCACTTTCCTCCACTCTCGTAAAACCTTGTCCTTCCTGAGCATCATATTTTCTGCAACAGGGTGTGCATTTTCATGGTCTGGGATCTTGGGCTAGAGCTTCCTAAGCACTAGCGGCTCATCATCATCCTGAAGTTCAGGCACTGGGCGTTGTTCTTCTCAGCAGCTGGAATGTTTCTTGTTGACCTCTTGTGTGCAGAAACCTTGGGCTTTGACTTGGGCTTGGAGGGAGCAGCGGCTGACTTCATAGCATCTTCCATGAGTTTCTGTGTCTTGTTGTAGGTGCTTCAGCATGTTCATCCTCCTCCTCCTGATCATCTTACCTCATGGAAGGTCGGCCAACAACTGTAGCAGTTATCTTTCTAGCCCTTTTATTCTTCTTGCTGGAATCACCTTCTTCATCACTTGGTTCTTCCACTGTGAAGGTCATTGTCTCTGGTGAAGCTGAGGTTTTCCGAGGTTTTGATGTTGGGACTCACCTTACAGCAGTCTTCTTTTGGCACTTGGGTTTCGTGGTAGCTATAGAGCCATGCTCCTTTTTGAGTACTCCCTTCGGTCCTTTTTACTCTGCATATTAGAATTCTCTGAAGTCAAACTTCACAAAGTTTGACTGTATTTATATGAAAAAATATCAACATCTCCCATGCTAAAGTTATACAATATGAAACTTTAAGTCATGACACATCTATTGATATTGATTTCAGATTGTTAATGTTGGTACTTTTTTCTATAAAGTTGGTCAAACTTTACGCGGCTTGACTTCATTCAAATCTTATATGCGAACTAAAAAGGACCGGAGGGAGTATTGTCTTCTTCTTCTTGGAAGTGACCTCATGTACAACAAAATCCTCATCCTCACTTTCTAAGATTATCTTCTTCCTTGTCCTGGTGGCAGCCTTTAGTAAGTTGCTTGGAGTGCTCCTGCTGCCATCATCATAGCTTTCATTGGGACTAGAGCCCTCATTGAGCTCAACATTCTTTTTAGACTGGTTCTGACTATCACCAGCACTTGACATCTTGCAAAACTGACCCTATGAATAGATAGGTATGGGCAGAGTAGATGAGTTATCACAAAAAGAAGATAGTTTTTCCAAAATATGAGTACAAACTTTAGTTTTAAGTTTCCACGGAATGCATTTTGGAGCTACCGAGTTGATCATTTCAGTGACACTGAAGCACTCATGGAGTCTAAACACACCATGTCAGTCGGACCGAGTTGTGGTTTGATATCTCTAACATGCTAGGGTTTCACTAAAACTTTACTTTCAGTCTCACCGATCAGTATGCTTCGGTGGAACCGAGTTGTACTTGTGCAATGGCCAGGGCCAATCGGTGGGACCAAAAATTTCATTTTGGTTGGTCCAAGATGAATTTGGCGGAAACCTAACCCTATTTTTCGAATCTATCTAATGAATTTGTTTGGTGGATAGATGAATCTCAAACGTGGCAAGATACTAGGAAAAATCCTTGTGCATTAAATCGGAGAGGGAAAGCACGAGGAGATCGAATATCACCCTAACACGGGGACGATCCTCTATGGCGGCAATGGTGGAGTAGATTCCGGTGATGGCGGTGGATTCCTACGGCACGACACCTAGGAGACGGTGACGATGATCCGGAGGCAAAAGGGGGGCGCAGCAATGGGGAGCGGGCTCGAAATGTTTGAATATTTTTTCAGTCGTACGTGCCGCAAGATATATATACCCATGTGCTGTCGGTGGCACCGAGTGGAACGAATTGGTGACACCAAGATGTGAAACTGCGTGCAGTTATAGCAAAACGGTGGAACCAAGTCAGTCTAATCGGTAGCACCGAGATGAAAACCTAGATCAATCTAATGCTTTCGGTGTGACCGAGCTTGAGTGAATTGATCTGACCAAAATGTAGTTGAAGGTTTTGGAAGGTGGCCCTTGACGGATCGGTGGCTTTGAGTGCTCCTCACCCGAAGGGTCTGAAAGGAACTTGTCCATTTTTTTTGATATAGCATGAATAGAGTTTGAGACAAGAAGAGGATAGATAGCTAGAGAAATTTCTTAGGCATTCTTGTGCATCCACTTTGCCAATAAAAACCAAGACAATCAAAACAACAAATAGATGTCCTCGAATGGAGAAAATATGCAACCAACATACTCACACAAGAAGATAGCAAATGAAATATGTGTCAAAGCATGCACAATCAATTCTAGATCTGTCAAGCAATTGGCGATGAGTAGGTCATCTATATATGAGTATATTGACTTAGGAGTCAAATAAGAACATTTGATCATAGGTCATACTCATCGTTTAAGCATAAGTGGGGTTACCACTTTTCACTACAAAAAAATACACTTCTGTGATGATACGTGTTTGTCATAGTAGGTCGCGTTTTCTATCATGCATGTACATCCATGACAAATCTATGACAGAATCAAGATAGTCATAGCTGTGCTGTCGTAGAAGTGTTCCATGACATTGCCAAAATTATCATCACGGAAGTGTCCACTTCCATGATGATAAATCGCGCATCACAGAAGTGCTTTCGTCAAGGGTGACCGACATGTGGCATCCACCGTAACGGAACGCCGTTAAGCTATCGGGTCGGGTTTTGGATCCGATAACCTGTTAACAGCCCCGACCAATGGGGATTTTCCACATGTAAAATCATCATTTGTTGGAGGAAACACGTCTCGGCTCATCGTTGGGACAGGTGTCATCCGCTCATTGGACCGAAGGCGCCTATGATACGGCGACACGTGGCACGACCTAACAGAGGCCCATTCCTGTGAAAAGGTCGGCCCGTTTGACTTGGTCAAAAGGTGGTGGGCCGGCCCACGGAAAGCCTGTTAACAGCCTATTCGCATATAGCCCATTTATAGCCCGCTAACCCAAGGCCCGTTACGCCCTATCCCAATTAGGCCCAGTAGCGTCATCTGGGCCATCCAATATGATTCAGCCCTTTTTAACTTCCGGCCCATGTGTGGCCCATTACTTCTTTCGGCCCATATGAGGACCTTTGTAACTCTTGGCCCATTAACGACCCGTGGTGAAACTGGCCCGTAATGAACAGTGTATCACTTTATACCCATTAACGGCCCGTTTCCAGCCCAAGTTATCTTTCGGCCTTCTTAGGGCCCATTGATTCTTGGGCTCATTTGCAGCATTCGGTTACATACGGCCCGTTATTGTCATTTTCTGCTTGTGGGCCAAATTCAGCCCGTCGTTACAGTCGGCCCGTTTGCGGACCGTTAGTACGTTGGGCCGTTTTCATGTCAAAAAACCCGTTGGGCTGTTTTCATAGAGTTATCAAATATGGTCTATTAATGGACCGTTATGGTCCACAAATAGTATGGCCCATGATTGGCGAAATGATGATACGCCCCGTAGAAGGCCCATGGATCCTACGGCCTGTATGAGGCCCATGGATAGTACGGCCCGTAGAAGGCCCATGGATCGTACGGCCTGTAGAAGGCCCATGGACCCTACGGCCCGTAGAAGGCCCATGGACCCTAAGGTCCGTATAGAAGGCCGATGGATCCTACAGCCAGAAGAAGGCCCATGGATCATATGGCCTGCAGGAGGCCCATGGTTACAACAGTCCGTGTGTTGCCATGATTATTTTGGCCTAGTTACCAAAAATAGGCTATTGTGGCCACTAGAAAAAAACAGAAAAAGAACTGCAGTGACTACAAGCAAACAACTAAACAAGACAATAAGGAAATAAATTAGCAAGCAATTAATTAATGCTAGCCTATTACCGCTATTACACATATTACATCCACTGGGCATCAAAGTTTGCCACCAGTGCAAATATAGGGAACAAAGCAGCACATTACATACATTCGCCGTCAAAATTGGCCACCAGTGCAAATAAACACGACAGCAAAACAAGAGCATAACTGAAACAACATTAGAAGAGCTCAAGAAACGTTATCCTAGGTATCCACCATGCTGGCAATAAGCTTAGCAAGCTGATTAGCTTTGTCCTATTTGGCGCTAAAATCCTCCAACGCTTGCCGTTGCACCAGTAAGTATGCATCTAAATGCTCCAGGGACTTCCGCAGTCCTTCCGTTTCTTGTTGCAGCATAGCTGATCGATGGATTTCAGCTTGTAGTTGAGACTCAAGAAACCGAACTGATTCAGATAGTGAGTTTGAATAGCTTGTGCAAGCGGTAGTGGCGAGTAACTCGAACACTAAACCAAGACAGGACATGGGGGTTGTCTCGCTGTCTTCAAGATAGTCTTCCTTAGCTATTTTATTAGCTTTGTTGGAGACCAACAAGGATGTGTCACTATCCTAAACCTTATCTGCATTACTTCCTTTACCATTGCCTAATAAGGCACTCTTCCCCAATATTCTGTCAGCATTCTAAAAGAAGAAACAAGCAGACACATAACAAGTTTAGCATGTACTAGTATATGAAACTCATTTTGGTGAACCAGTTCATTAGTAAGGTGGACAGGATTAAACTACCAAGTCTTCTATTGCCAAGTACTAGTACATAATAAAAGCATCAAACAAACTTATATCTATGTCCTATGGTCACTACATTGTCTTGCCAAATCGAAATAGAGACACAGTTCAAATCATATCAGTTCAAGACAAAGCAGCGATGAAAGAATACAAAGCGTGGGAAACTACACGACACAACAAGATTTCAGATGGGTACCACGGGTCTACATGTACAACAACACTATTGGCTCTGTTGTGATGCTACTAATGTGCATGATATGAAAGTCAACTGTATACACAATTGAAATTGAAATCAACAGAGCTATTGATAAGAGCAAACCTGTTAAAGAAACATGCGTGAACATACCTGCTGTGCCATTGGAGTTTTGATTGGATCCTTCAATTTAAAAATAAGTTTGTTTGAGTAAATACAGTGATGCAAGAGCAAAGCAATCATAGTTAAAAAAGGCGCGCCTAAGAGAGCGCTTAAGCACGCCTAATCTATAGGCGTTGGCAGAACGCATCGCGCATAACTACGCATAATCTGTGCATAACTGCACATAAGCATGCGCTTTGGTCAGTAAAGCGCAAGGCGGTGGCAAAACGCACAATTAACGCCTAGCGCTTTTTTGAACTATGATAGCAATGGAATCTTAAAATAGAACAGTTGTTCTTCAGGTTTAGGCACTTGTTCTACATGAACAGAGTACAGTAAGACGCAAGAATATAGTACTTAAAAATAGAAAATGAGCTCATAGACCTTACCACATTCTTGGTTCGGGACCAGTCCAGAACAAGGCGTTCCCAGTCATCGTCCAGTAAATGTGTCTCAGGAGAATGTAAGGGAATTTGATGAGTTTCTTTGCCGGTGAAGTACGTTTTCTTCAGGTAATTCCGATACTGCCACCAAGCATTCTTGAAGATAGCAGAGGTATTAGCATAGGTTACCTCATCCTTAGTTTCCAAATCGGTCCTTCTCTATAGAGAAAAATGGGAAAATTTGCTGTATTATAACCATCATGAAGGTAGGATGTATGGGATGAAGCAAAATAATTGCCATGAATAAAATTACTTACACATAACTCCTGGACAAACACTTGCAACTGGCATTTTCCTTCATCTTCAGTATAATATTTCCAAGATGGGAAGATACGCACATATGATTTAACAACATCAAATGCGATAGATGCTAAACTACGACTAGCTAGTTGTGCTTCCTCCACAGGAATAGGCGTACTAACTGGTGGAGTTGGGGTTCGCCGTGATAGTACTGGCCCTTTGGGCACTAGAGCTGCCTTACTAACTGCTCTTGTTTGGGAGCTCTGTGGTGGAGATGGTGCTGTGTCAACAGGAACTGGGTTACTATTGGCTGGGGTTGGAGTTAGATTGGGTGAAGCTGGTTCTCTATCCATCGCAGTAGGGGTACAATCTGCGAGAGTTTGGGTTATGTGTGGTAGGGCTGGTTCTTGTGCATGTACAACCGGGGTGCTATCTCCACCAAGAGGTAGCACTGTTTTATTTGAAGACCGTGTTTTAGTCCGCTAGATACTGGCATCACCCGCTCCAATTCAAAAGGCTGATAAACAGGAAACATAATTGAATGTACAGACATTGTATGAGAGACAGATGTAATAGATAGTGTGGAAAAAAGAGGGCATGAAATAGTTGACATGTATATTGTTTAACTAAAATGGACAGCGTGACATAATTTCACATATATGATGTCTATCTAAACTGGATAGCATAGCATAACATAATTCAAAGATATGATGAATAACTAAACCGGATTGCATGACATAATTCACCTACATGTTATCTAAGTAATCAGGATCGCATCATTTAATTCACATATGTGATTTATATGCTAAACAGAGGGCATTCGATATGATGTCTAAACTAAGAACATGGTGTTGAATATTGTGTATATGATGTCTACACTATGCAATGCAAGACACCGTATGCATGATATGAGCAGTATAACCGTGCCAAGTTAGAGCATACACCTCAGTGGGGGAATAGGACTGCTCATCTATCTCTGAATCCATCTCTGAGGAGCTATCGGGACCCAACAAGAGATCTACTTCGACAGGTAGCACTGTCTGCTCTGAAGGCCTTGTTTTCACTCCAGATTTTTCCATCTCCCACCCAAATGGCTGATTCACGGGAAGAGTAGTTTAATGTACAAACATTGTCGACAAATGGAAATGTAATGAAGAAAAGGATGGGCAAGATATCATTCAAATATATGATGCCTGGTTAAACAGGATGGAATTGCACATTTCACATGTATTATGGCTGGCTAAAAGACATGAGACTGCATAATTCCCATATATGATATAGAAACTAAACAGGTGGCATTACAGAACATGTCTAAACTAAGCAGATGACATATATGATGTCAAAAGTAGGCACTGCAAGGCAACATATGCATGATATGACTAACATCATCATGTCAAGGTAGAGCAAACACCTTGGGGGGTAAATAGGAGTGGTCAGTGGCGTCTGAATCCGCCTCAGAACAGATATCTTCCTCTGAATTACAATCTAGAGAGGGGTGGGGAGGGTTTGCCATTGAACCCACCATGGAGCGATGTCTGCATGACATTGTATTGTCGCGCAAAACTCTTCTCTTTTTCTTTACATGTTCAGCATGACCGTGTACAATATCTGACATGCATACGAAAAAAATATGGTGAGATTATGTAAGGAGAGCATGCAGAAATTTAGAGTGATGGTAACAACCAGTGGATCGACATTTTTCCGTTGAACCAAAATAGCCCTAATGGATCGACGTGAATGTGTAGTAATAAGTGATGCAACAAGTGTACAACCTCTTTGTCGTAGCGTGTCGACCTCAGCATCATTGGGTTGGTCGCTGAAGCAGTTGAGGCAGAGGTGGCTGTCGGAGGTGTGGAGGAAGATCTGAGGAATCTGTAGACGGCGTCCAGGGCACGGCTCTGTTGTGATGGATCGTTCTGTCATTGGAGCAGCTCCAGTGAGCCGTAAGACGTCAATGCTGAAGCAGCACAAGACAGACATCGTCAATCTCAAGTGGGATTCTAATAGCATCTCCAATAGATGATGTAAAATGGATGTAAAATTAACATCACCAAAAACCACCTGACTACAACAGATGAGGTAAAAACTGTTGACTCTGAACATAACTGTCAAAACTGAAATTTACTGTGGAATCTGAATGCTACTGAATGCAATGGTAGCAGAGAAGCACTTGACATGTAGTTTAGGGAGTGCCTGCAGTTCATCTTCAACCTGCACCCCCCTGAGCCGCCAGCCACCACCGGCCAAACCGCCGGCCCCAGCGCCGCCTCGCCGCCCTGAAACAACTCGCCACCGTCGCTCCGGCCAGCCCTCTAGGCCCCCCGCCCCCACCCTGAACCCTAAGATAGATAGTGGGGTACCTCTCCGGTGAGCCCCCGTCCCCACTGCGGATGGTTCTTCCTTAACTCCGGCGAGCCCCCCAACCCCTGAAAATCGACTGACCCAAAAGTCGATTCAGTCGATTGAAGTGTGGCTTAATTGGAGCAGAACAGCAGCATGAGCGAGGGGGACAGCAGCAGCAGCAGCTGGGCGAGCGAGTGATCGAGCGAGAGCCAGAGCAGCAGCAGCAGATCCGGCTGGTATGGACGCCGCCGTCGAAGGGGCCTCGCACAGGGGGAGAGCCACCATGGAGATGTCGCCCGCGGCACCGGCTTCAAGGTAGCCGCTCCATGGGGGTGCGGGATGGAGCACCGTCGGTGTCGGGAGGTCGAGTTAAGGAGAAGGTGCGATGCAATGAGTGTACAACCTCTTTGGTGGCGCCGAGTAGGACTTGGCTTCATCCGAGGAGTCGGTCAGGATGTTGTTGTTCCAGTGGACAGGTTAAGGCGGCGCTGTGGGGATGGAGCAACCGCGATAGACGAGGCGATCATCAGAGCAGCTCCTTGAAGGTGGAGGACGGGGCGGCTGAACCGGCGGGACGGCAGATGGACGAGGGATCCTCATCTGGGGAGGTGGATGAGGGACGTCGAGCTGTTGTGATGGACGACGTCGTCGGGGAAGAGGCTCCGGTTGGGCAGCGGTGACGTGGCGGACGGAGGAGGGTGGGGTTTCGCAGCTGGAGCGGAGAGGTTATGGCGGCCTGGGATTTCGAATGGCGAAAAGGGGGCGATGGGAGGGGTGAAGCATGACATAGGGACGTGCTTGTCCAAAATGTAGGGTGTGTAACAAAAGTACCCCCCCACCGATTTGAACTAGAGGCCCTTTCGGCTCAGGGTTAGAAGGGGGATTTCGTGTGTCGGGATTTGGCAGCTGGAGGGAGTTTTCGCGAGCGTTATAATTTCGGGATAGCAAGGCACAGGTTGTGAAGGCGCTAGTTTTGGGAGCACGATATCTGAATTTTCGGGATATAACAAAACTCGGGTTGAATTTTAGGGACAAGCCTAACATGTAGTAATATTGTACTTGTACGTACCAAATCAATTCGCACTTGCCTCAACCAAAAATAAAACAAAAAAATAAAACTATTCACACCACACAAAGAGAGAGTCTTGCCCCGTTGTACTATACAAATGCTATTCAAAGCTACTCCCTCCTTCCATCTATATAGGGCCTAATGCGTTTTTCGATGCTAACTTTGACCAAATATTAGAGCAATGATATAGACATGCAACTTACACAAAGCACACCGTTAAATTCGTCTGTGAAAGGTTCTTTCAATGATATAATTTTCACGTTGTGCATGTCATGTACTATTAATCTTGTCAATAGTCAAAGGCGGTCTTAAAAATCTCATTACGCCCTATATATATGGAAGGAGGGAGTATGAATCCATGTTATGTCCGATTAAATTTTTTTCCACTTGCTGTATAATGCATGTAACCTACTCATACCAACATTTTAGTGCATTCCAAATGTCTATACTACCGCTGCAATTCGAACTAAATTTGAATTTGTTTCTCTATTTCAATAAGAATCTACAATCATGATTGTTGCCAACTTCAACCATCATAGTTTCCTTGCTATCCGCCAGATATAAATTGGACGGCCTATAATGCAGGATGGCAGACACACCATCATCAACAACTCCGTTTTTTATAAGAGTAGAGATAAAATATATTAAATGTAGTATAACATGTTCATAACCACACCATGTGTATCACTGTTATATATATTCACACATGCGTCGGTTTGAAACACTATGATAAATTCTTCAAATATCCGAATTCGCTTTTTATAATGAAGTATATATGATCTCTATTCGTCTTTTACACCCACACAACCCTCTTATCTTTGTAGCTAGCGCTAACTTTCTCTTGTGCATGCACACGCCCACATCCCTCTCACCCTCCCTCAGCATTCTCAAGCTCCATCGCGCAAATTCATCTTTTCACTTTAGGTTGTTCACCCACGGTGTGTGTGGGCTCCCCAGCTCCTTCTTTACGGCACACATCGATCGATATGCCTCTCTAGCCAGGTGTGCCTAGCACAAACACAAGCTTCCCATCTTCTCTTGTCACCGTTCATGCCTCACTCCCACCACTCTTTTCATCGTTCTCGTACTCGCACACTCCTCCCCCTAGATATAGTATGCCTCTCGTACCACCTCCTACATGCATCCCTCTCTTTCTCTATCCTTATCCTCGTGCCTCATTTGCTTCTAACAAACACATGCATGTATAGCAATCGATCTCCCAACATATACCTAGATCGACTTTAACTACCCCCCCATCGATCGATGTACCTCACAAGTTATGTCTCTCCTTTCTCTAACAAAGGGCGATTGATCTTCCTATGTAGTTACGTCTGCTTACCCCAGCCACATCATCCCCCCTCATCATTCGTGCATGCCTCCTGACCCGTCTCTCACACGCACGTGCATAGACAACAAGCAACCATCTCCTCTCTTATTGATATTGCGGGCGTGCCCTCCATTTGTCTAGCAAGCCTATCCCACCATTTGTTAGAAGCAACTCCACTACCACCCCCTTCAACACTCTAGCTCTGTCTCTCTCCCAACCTTATTCCTCTCTTGCACATATGCATGGATGCCGATCGATCTCCCTTAATACATGAGGCAGATCGATCTCCTTAACACATGAGGTAGGCCTCTATACTCCTCCACACATATACCAGCCATTGTACCTCTATAGTTAATTGGGCCTCCCTATTCCCCCACCACACACCGATAGTCGAGCGCTGCAGGTAGTATCCATGCCACAGAGACAAACTGCACATGTCCCATCTCACGTTCCAGTAGGCCAGCCACTCTATATCTTTGACGTGGGCACACACAAATTCGATGGCACTCTTTATCGATCACACGCGCGCGCACACACACACATCACCCCTCTCTTCGATTCTATGGACACCTCAAGCGATGATACCTCCACTCTCTTCTCGTGGATCGCCCCCTCTATATATATGT
This sequence comes from Triticum aestivum, assembly GCF_018294505.1. Lineage (NCBI taxonomy): Eukaryota > Viridiplantae > Streptophyta > Magnoliopsida > Poales > Poaceae > Triticum > Triticum aestivum. The sequence continues at coordinate 391,223,598 of NC_057812.1, read as the reverse complement.
TATATCCAGGACTCTATTTCACACACATTGCATATGTTACATTTTTTGATTGACCCCCCCCCCAAAAAACTCTCAAGAACCCACACACTATATCTCTCTAGGTTTGTATCTCTCTCACACAACCCCAAGTAGGTGGTGTACGTATACAAGAGAATAGGTGCACTGTGCACATACTCACGCTTCGTGCCCAGCCACACCCGCGCGGGTACACGGTGGAGCTCATTTCTTTATGAAATGGCAGCCCATGTGCTAATTTGAACGCCTGTAGCAGTTGTTTACCTAGGGAGGTCAAGTACCACGCGTGCACGAAACAAAGTTCAACTTGGCGTGTTGCCGTGTTATTTTTGAATAAAGTTATAGCGCTCAATGGCACGTACAAAGAATATCAAACGATTTTTATGGAGAAAATGGTAGTCCGCTCACTATATACAATGGAGCTTGCCTGCCTGGTTTGTCACTCTTTAGAGTATCTCACACAAGGCTGTGGTGGCCTCTCTCTCTCTCTCTCTCACGATTGGTCACTGATCTGGCCGCATCCCGTCCGCCGGGGAAAGGGAGTGCGGTGGCCTCTCTCTCTCTCTCTCACCGTTGGTCACTGATCCGGCCGCATCCTGTCCGCCAGGGGAAAGGGAGGAAGTGCATCGTTTCTCCATTCGATGGCGCCGAGGCAGCACGTCCCGATCTGCGGTACACGCCGTTCTCTCTGACCAAGCTCCAGCGCGGCAGGGCCTACTCCACCTGCTCGCAGATTCCGCCCGCCGCCGCTCACCTAGTTACATCCCGACGACCTCCAGGTATCCCCTCCGGCCTTGCTCCACTGCCCGTCTTCCCACGTCGCTGCATGTGGATCTTCCATAGTTCTTTGCCCAAAACGTAGCTCGTCCGGCGTACTTTCCATATTGCATTCTCGTCCTCACACCGTTTTAGACAAACACAACCATGTTGTTATCTTCCCTTAGGATAAGGAATATGCTTCTTTTTTGTCGTCGCATGTGTCATCAACTGTTATTGGCTAGTAATTGTTTCCTTTCTACCTATTTTTTGCAAATAGGGCTATCCATTTCACCTCGTTGCTATTGCGACCTTTTGGTGAACTGCACAAATCACTTTTTTCTTAAGAGTGTTTTGTGCGGTTGTACTAAAATGTCACACGGGAAACGTCTCTACATTTCAGTGCGACTGCACAAAGGGAGATTGGTTTTGCTCTATCCTCCTCATCCAACTCCAAGCCTAATCTTCTCCAACTAGTTAGTCTTAAGAGAGGCTGCAAAGGTGACCGGCTTCTATTTGTGTGTTTATTATTTCATCATCAGTCCTCTATTATCATAATCACACTTAATATCTTCGAAACAGGGACGCTCAACTCTATTTTAGTGGAACTGCACAAAATGATCGGAATGTTGCATGCTCCAGACAGCTACTTTTTTCCCAACATGCCTTGTTGATTTAGACAGAGCTGGGGGGACGTTGCTGCCAATGAAAGCATGGATCAATTTTAACTTAACACCTTCTCACAACTCTGTCTTCAGTTGTGATGTAATTATTAGCTCTGATCTGCTAATAATTGACATGCATTAGCAAGGAAGTTAGTTTTTTATTGTTTCCGAAAGAGCATCAATGGAAAGACGCGCGAAACAAAAGCTGAAAGCTCACACCATTGTACAATTTCATGTCGCTGGAAAATTATTTGTATAGTACGTCAATTATGTAAACAAATGATGGAAGCTTGATAGCATTGCCAGAAGCCTCTTCATCATCCGGGTCCATGTGCCATGCACAAAATTATACTCCTTCGTTCCTAAATATTTGTCTTTTTACAAATTTCAAACAGCCATATTTTAGAGTGTAGATTCACTCATTTTGGTTCGTATGTGTACTCCCTCCATTCCTAAATATTCTATTCGTCTTTCTAGAGATTTCAACAAGTGACTACATACGAAGCAAAATGAGTGAATCTACACTCTAAAATATGTCTATATACATCTGTATGTGCCAGTCCATTTGAAATCTCTAAAAAGACAAATATTTGAGTAGTCACTCGTTGAAATCTCTAAAAAGACAAATACTATGGAGTATATTTAAGAACCGAGGGGGTAGTGCACAACTGCATGGGAGACTCAGCCCGGTCGTTGAGCCGCATTAATAGTGAGTAATGAGTAGTCAAATCATAAGCCCCACCTTTCCCACTGTAAGTTGCTCTGAAGAAGCAACCATCAATACGCTCTTCTTTGAATCCGCTCAAACTACTCCATCTGTCATTGTTTATACATCGCGCTTCAGAAAAAAGAAAAAAAACTATGGGACCAAGGCGACTAGCGATCGGCCTAAAAATAGCATTGGTAGTTATAGCACGGCGTCTATTACTAGAGGGAATAATGTGTACACACATGCATGCAGTGCTTCCACCCCGGGTACACACATGCATGCACTTACTCCACTCTGTAGTAGTACAGTACATGGAGAGAAAATTGTGGACTTGATTGCGGTTACCACGCCTTAATTAATTGAGCATTAAACCAAACGCGTCTAAAGTCTCTCTGGTGGTGGAAATGCATTGAGAGAAATGCATCATAATGAAGCACGCCCTGTAAACTGTGACGGAGGGAGGAGTAGTATGAAGGTGCAAAACTAAGTACGCGTATGGCCAGTCGGTTAACGCACGTCCTCTTGGCATATCACTGACATGTGGGACAGCAGTGTGAGCAAACCGATCTCAATTGATGGCAAAGAGCCAACCCGCCGTTCCTTGAGAGAGATGAGGAGCGAGAACACACAGACGGGCTCGCATGGAGGCCAAGATATATTCGAGCATGGTTGGTTGATCGGTATCATTCATTACATGTTGGGCTGCCGTTTTCCGCCCTTCTCCGGAATAAACGTGTACTTTATCAGAGATAAAAAAATAAGAGTACAGACGCTCCACCATGCGGTTCTAGTAGTAGTACTACTCGTACTACTGCGCTTGGCTCTTCACCTCTTCGTGAAGTCGAACAATGATGGTACTCCGCATGTTGGGTACTACAGTGTATGCCTCTGACAATCTGACACCGAATGGACTGATGCATGTCCACCGAGGGTAGGTTGCATTAGTCAAAAGGCATAAGCGAGCTTCACCTTGTCCTGCAAGCTTCTCCTCGTTCTGCGAGTTGACGGGACACACCAAAAAGTAGTGCTAGTCTATACTCCCTCCTTTTCGGTTAATATGGCTTAATCTTTTTTGTGGGTAAATGAGAGAGCTTTATTCATATATAAGCATTCTTAGGACGATTAGCCAAGACACTGGTCACTAGGAAGCGAGGTACCCCACAAAAAAAGAAGTAGGAAGCGAGGTGTTTCATCAAGCCAGCTCTCGGCCACATTCAAAGTGCAGCAAGCATGGTTCGCACGAAGATGCGCCGCAAGGTTTGCTGACCTGTTTACATGCTGAATAACAAAAAAGAGGAAATATTACCGAGCTCTACTATTTGTAACAAGATATGAGCCAGAATTAAGCGAGAATTGTGGCGAGTGTTCCATGCAATCAACTTCCATTATCACATGCGAGAACCCTCGAAGAGAACCAAATGTGTTGAAGATTGCTTTATCACATTTTAAAATTATAATAAGAGTGCAGACGCTCCTCCATCCGGTTCCTAGTACTAGTATAGTACGTACCTTTATAGAATATAGTAGTAGTACTAGTAAACTTTGCGCTTGGCTGTTCGCCTATTCGGGAAGTCGAACAATAATAGCACTAGTAGTAGTATAGTGTATGCTTCTGGCAATCTGACACCGAATTAACTGTTGCACATGCACCACCTAAGCGAGGGAGAGCTTGCATTAGTCAAAAGTTTCTCCTTGTCCTACGAGCCACCGTGCGCAAGCTTCTCCCGTCCTGCAACCATCTCCTCGTTCGGCAAGTTGACGTGACACAGCAAAGTAATGCTAGTCCATACTGCCTCCTCTCTGGTTAATATTGCTTAATTTCAAACGCAATAAATACACTATCTGTCATTGTATATTTGTAAAAATACGGTCAGTGGACTTCATAATATGCTCATTGCGCTCAATATATATATTCCGATGTTTATACGGTCACTAGCTCACCTTGACTGAGTATGTGTGTGCATGCACGTGTAGGTTGAGCACTTGAGCGTGACAGTGTGTGTTCCGTCGTGTGCTCGGACATGCATGCATTAGGGCGTCGCGCGCATTTTTGCGTCCATGTGTACGTGTGACTGTTGCATACACGTAGGGGGAGTATGTGTAGGGGCCACTAAGGAGCAGTCAAATCACACAGTAAGTTAGTCGGAAGAAGCAACCATCATTTCACTCTTGAATGACACGTATGCAATATAAAATGGTTGATATGAAGAGAAAAAGAAAACCACTATATATACACTAGCATGAGCCTAAGCTACAAGCCTGCTTGCTTAGGTTGCTCTCTTCACAAGCATAGAACGACGAGCCTAATCCCGCAGCTGGGGGAAGGGAACAATGTTCTGCGTAGACGCGGTCGACATCGGCGAGGGAGAAAACCCACAGTCAGTGCGCCCCAATCGGGGGTCACCACGGTATGGGCCAATGCCGCGTCCCAACCGCCCTTCTAGCTACAGCCCGACGTCCCAGGTATTCCATCTTCCTTTTGGAGCCGGCTTGCTCCACTGCCGTAGCTCCATCTCCATGTCGATCTTTCTCTACTTCTACCGGCTCCTACTTGTGATGAGTTTATGTCTCATGAACTAGTGCCAGTACTATTATTCTAATCACACTTCTTCAATATCTTTGCCATCAGGGATGCTCAGGTCGATTTTAGTGGAACTGCACAAAAGCATCGTATGATCCGAGGGTGCCAGCCGTCTTTCCTTCGACAGGTTCTACCTAGCCAGGAAATTAAATCATGTTTAGGGTTTAGGGTTTAATTCGTAGTGACCCCATCAGTAGTTTTTCTTTTGTACACACTCTCACAACTTTTTTCTTTAGTTGTGAAGTAAATATTGGCTATGATCTGTGAATCATTGAGATGCATCGGCATGCGTGTTAGTTTTCCTTTGTATTTGATGGAATGTTGTAACGGGGCAACCCTGGAATAGGAATGAAAATGGAGTGGAAAGTTTCCGTTTTTCCGGAGAAAAAATGGAAACGGAGAGAAACCAACATTTCGTTTCGTTGGATCCCGCCATCGAGCAAAACCAACATTTAAATCACGTCTGTCATGTTCGTGTCTCACCCTCCTCGACGGCTCGACCGCACACGGTCGCTCGGCATGCCACTCGCTGCAAACCGAGGAGTGAAGTCTAAAATAAACCCTACATTTGTAGAGCTCGACGGAAATAAACCCTCATGTCTAAATCCCTGAAATATGTACCCTGACCTTTCAGATCCCGGTCATTTTGAACCTTTTGAAGTTTCTAGGAGAGGATTTGGTGACGTGGCACTGGGAGGATGGGAATGCTGACTCCGACTGACTTAATGAATGCCACGTGGGCGTGCTCACATGCGAGCCGCCACCATGCCCATTTGACAACTGCTGGCTATCCGTGTTGTGCTCCGGAGCTACTAGTACGAGCTCCACTACCTCCTGTCGATGCTCTAGATCGATGCCCCATCCGCGAACAATATCTACATGGACCGCGTCCCGTGCTTCGTCCTGTACATGTTCGTCGCCGACGCCTCATTCTGCCTCGCGTATGTCGTGTTTCTCGCTAGGAACAGACCAAGCGCCCGAGCCACGGCAACCCCGGCATGCAGCACCCCACGATGGCTAGCGGCAACATGCTCAGGAATCTCAGGGAGATGCAGGTGTGCTTCGCCATTGGTGGCTTCAGAGTTCCTGGTGCCGTGTAGCCGACTTGCCGAAATATTACCATGTTGTGCACGCCTTGCTAGATGCATGGCCCTAGCACGACCATGAGTGGTTGCGAGTCACACAGCTCCTGTGGCCGCTTGCACGAGGTGCAGTCCACGGTGATGCTGCTGAGTGCTGAGTGCTGAGTGAAGGAGTCTGATTCCGTGGGACCCATCTACAGGTGTTGGCTTACTAATCAATCCCGGTCTTTCAGGGTGGTACATAGGAATCCTCTGTTTGGATACGACCTCAAGCTTCAAAACGACCGGGATCAGTGAAGTTAGGGTACAAATTTCAGGGATTTAGACGTGAGGGTTCGTTTTCATGAAGCTCTACAACCTCAGGGTTTATTTCAGACTTCACTCCAAACCGAGTATACATTAACTTTCCCGCCTACTTGTCCATGGATTGCGCCATGGAGTACTAGCACTACTGGAAGATATTGACGAGTTGGGGGAGGACAGCTAGCTGTAGCACGGACTCCCAAGAACTTTTTACATGCATGTTGTAGCCGGCTATTGCGACCTTTGAATGCGGAGCAGCCGCGTGCACCCGGAAGTGGCGGATTGAGCTTCGATGCCTTAAAGGCACCCACCTTTGGGTCTATGATAGGTGGGCCAGCCACCTGTTAGGCCCACCTGTCATAGGCCCAAAGGTAGGTGCCTTAAGGCACTAAAGCAGCGTCCGGAAGAGGCGCGGGCGACGCTCTCTCGGCCGGCGTGCCGCTTCAATGCTGGCGCCAGTGAGAGGTCACGTCCGCTCTGGCCGGGCATGAATGTGGCACTAACCGTTTCGGGCGGGAAGCACGCGCGGGTGATGAAGAGGTTTCGGGTTGGTCAGGACCGGCCGTGGCAGCGGTCCGGACGTGCGCAAACAAGAGATGTTGTACGTTAATATTGCTGCGTATATAATTAAAAACACAAATAATGTGCCAGTTGGAAAAATATGATTGGAGATGGAGATGGAAATAGAATTTTACGTAAACATGGATATGCATGTCTATGTCTATGTGTGTGTGCGCGACGACTCTTGCGACCTGGAAGCGGGGGCGTGTTTTTAATCGAGTTTTCTTTCTTGGTACGTTAGAAAATCAGTTTGTCTAATTCACATCTAGATGTTATTTAAGGATATCACATCTAAGCTCCCACAAGTATATAACGTAGCAACAAGAAACAAAAAAACTAGGAAAAAAATAGACCACAAACAGAGTGTACATCAACTTAGGGTTTGCACTCTCCACACGCTCGCCGCACTACATATATGTTACATGCTGGAGGCACATCGTTCATTTGCTAGGGTTTCCTATATTCACAGTCTCTCACCCTCTCTTCACCAGATCTAAACAAGACTGCGTTGGCCTCTTGTCTCTCTCCCCCCTCACAGCTAGTGAAGGAGGCGTCTGTATCATGTCGCACCGGGAAGGGGAGGAGGTGCAGCGTTCACTCTATCGCCTTCAGCGAGGGAGGCAATCCACTGCCAGCTGCGCTGTTCTCTTTCACCCACCGCCTGTGCGGGAGGGCCACCGACCCCTTCTTCCTCGCTGCCGTACATAGTGTGGGCAGATCCGGCCTCCCGCCGCACGCCTTGCCACATCCCGACGACCCTAAGGTATAAGTTTCTTTGAAATCGTCGTTGATCTAGCTTCATGTGGATCTTTTTCGATCTATAGTCGAATCTAGGTCTTGGTTCAAAGAGGAAAGAATGGTGCGGTCGGCTAGAGCAAGAATCTAGGACGTGGTTCAATGAGGAAAGGAGGGGCGGAAAGTAGTATAGACTGGCTATCCAGCCGCTTTGTATGTCGAAAAGGGAAAACGGGGTAACCTAGTACACACATATGTAAGGAACCGATCTCTTTGTTGAAAAGGGAAAGAAACTGGGGGGGTCGGGTAGTTTGTGCAGGACTAGATTAGCTGCCCTCACATAGGAAGAAGGTTCAAAGAGAACAAATATGGGACCAGCGCATATATGCTGCTTGGCTACATACTCTGCATCACCCATTTATACGTGTGGACGCACATGGTGCTGGCATGTCCCATACAGCTATTTTGCTGTTGTTAATCTAAGAATGCCACCGAAAAATTGAAGCAATGCCACTGTTAAAAGTAAATTACATTTTTTAACGAATGTTGTTTCAAGAAAATTTCTCTGTTAATATGAATCAATGCAACCGTTTTAGAAATGCTACTCCCTACTTTGTTTTCCATCCAAGATAAGTTAGATGCTTCTTTCTGTCACTGTTTGTTTCATCCTCCTTTATCGACAAGTAATTGTTTCCTTTTTGCCTCTATTAAAATAGGGGTATCAATTCAACTTGTTGCTATTGTGACATTTTGCTTCGCTACTCGAAACACTTGTGTTTTAAGAGTGTTTTGTGCAGTTCAACTTGAATGTCACACCGGTGACTTTGCTTAATTTTGGTGGAACTGCACAAAAGGAGATCGAGATTTGTTTCCAGTCTTCGTGGCGAGTTGTTTCAAATCTTGGTCTCAACCACATGATGTGCAGTGTGCTTTGCGATGTTGTGCTACTTGTTTTGGCACTGTTTTAAATAAATGTTGAATTGAAGCTATTGTATTGCTGTCTTTTCCCATTAAGTAGTGAACAAAAATGGGACGAACCCAGACATGATGCTTGTTGCTTTGTTACAACAAATTCAGCATCACCCCCTTTATAAGCCAGTAATTGATGCCACTCTCAAAATTAACTACTGAATCTTATTTCAAAACTGCAACACTTGTTAGGGATTGGCGGGATTACCATTTTTGTGGCCGCATGTTTCGTCCTCCTTTATTAGCCAGTAATTGATTCCTTTTTTGCCTCTGTTCAAACAGGGATATCTATTCAACTTGTTGCAATTGTGACATTTTGCTTCGCTACGCGAAACACTTTGCTTGATTTCAGTGCAACTGCACAAAACGAGATTGGATTTCCTATTTGTGTTGGCATATTCGCATTTTATCTTGTCCGTCTCATGAAAGGTCAGTACAGGCCTTCATCCACATGATTATGCTGTGTGCTTTGATATGTTGTGCTATTTGTATTGGTACTATTTTAAATAAATGTTGAATTGAAGCTATTGTATTGCTGTCTTTTCCCATTAAGTAGTGAACAAAAATGAGACCAACCCAGACATGATGCTTGTTGCTTTGTTACAACAAACTCTGCATCACCCCCTTTATAAGTAGATGGAAGCACATATTGTTGTTGCACCCACTCTCCCGTGGAACTATTTATGATTTTCGTTAATCTAATGCCGCTGGTAAAATTAAGCAATGCCACTCTCAGAATTAATTAACTACTGAATCTTAGTTCAAAACTGCAACACTTGTTAGGAATGGTACTATCCTGCTTTGTAGTTCTTTCTACATGTTTAACCAAGGTATTGTTAAGATAATGTCTCTGTTAAAATGAATCAGTTGCATTGTTTTAGGAATGGTACTTTTCTGCTTTGTCGTTCTTTATACATGTTGAAACAAGGCTTTGTTAAGATAATGTCTCAGTCAATATGAATGAATCACACTGATGGAGAATTGCTATTCGCCTGCTTTGTTTCCCATTAAGATAAAGTAGATCAATAGATGCTTTTCTTCTGGGAGTACAAGTCATCAACCGTTATTTCTCAGTAATTGTTTCCCTTATACCTATTGTTGCTTACAGGGATATCAAAATTAAAGCTCGGTTTTATTCCGACTTCGATTTTAGTTGAACTGCACAAAAGGAGTCAATGTGTCCAAGGCAAACTGCTGCATTACTGGGTCCAGTTGGTCATTCCACTTTGCAGAAAGAAGCAGTCACTGTTTGCACTACATTACAGAAGGAATGACCGAGAAGCTTCACGGAGTATTATTAGACACCGATGACATGACTAGTTTGCAGAGACCATTGGCAATTTAACAACACGTGGACTGCCCTGGGCAAAAAGTGCCCAAACAAGTACAAGAAGCTACGACAGGACGATCATAGGCATTACATATTTTGAATGGGAAAGCTTGTCAAAGTTTAATCATTGATGTTAGCAAGAAGACGTTAGTTTAATATATTGGAATTGGAAAACCTTGTCAAAATTTTCTCATTGATGTTAGCCAGAAGACATGCATTTGATATTTTTGAGAGGGACGCCCTTGCTTTGAGCAGCGTCGAGTGTTTTTTCCTATTCCTGTGTTCATTTTAGAAGTAAATAGTTACTCTGCTGAGATATTCCTGTGCTAAGAGTTTGTTCTGAATATTGTCTATGTAATGCCAGGCCTTGTGTTTGATTGCAAAGTTGAGTTTGGAATGTTGTGGCATGCAGCATCATGAGCTGTTCACCGTGCCTCCTAAGAATAATGCTTCATATTGTTTTGCATGTCGATCTAATGCCAGTGATTTGCTTGTTAAGAAGATCGTCCTCTTCTATTGTTTCCGTGCTTAAGAAGTTCATCGTATGATGTTTCATTCATAGCCTATACGACAAGTCGGGTAGATTAGACGTGAAACCATATGATCTTCCGACCAACTCATGATATTATGCCATGATTGGATCGTCGTTTTCCAACCAAAACCGCTTGTAAAACTGACGCTTGTAAATTAAAGCAGATGGTCTCAGGCGAAGGCGCTTGGTTGGTCGATTTCGACTAGTAAAATATTGGAAGTACTTCACACACGTTAAAAACGATGAACGACACTCGGATGATTGCTAATCCAGCCGTTAGCTGCTATTTCAGCCTTGCCCATGGATGTCATGATATGCACGTCGTGCATGTATCGCCTGGTAATGTCGTCCATATAGCAGTGCTCATAAAATATACACTGGTCTCTCAAATTACACGCGTAACCCGCCGGTTTTACTTACAGACCTCGGGCCCTCGGTTTCATTATGCCTGTATTTTAAGCGCTGTTTCCGATGAAGAGTAAATTACAGTTGTATGTTAATACAGGTTTGAAATAAACCAGAGCTCCCAAGCGCGGCCTTACCATTTCATGCCGTCTTAGTTTCTCGAAGGTGCTCATAGGTGTCCGATGATCCTGGCTTCCTGAATGAGCATCGGGCGCTGTATCAGACCATCCGTAGGGCCCACGAGACCCTCTCCATTGTCCTTCCAGTTGTTGCGCTCGCCATGGCACCAAGCATTGTTAACATCGTCAACGAACATGAGGATTCAGGAGATGACTTTATTTTGACTGGATGACACTAGGGACCTACTAGGGCCATAGCCGTACATACGCAAGTGCCTCCTTATTATGTACAACTATATTTTTTTGCTTTCTCCTGGTTTCCTGACATCACGGTCCCACACCATTGTCAACCTATGTAGTCAATATAAACGAGAGAATTGCACAAGGTGCGGCCGACAGCTGGGACCAAGCAGCTCGAGCAGTATTTGTGTTTTTGAGGCATGAGCACTGCAGAGTTTTTCTTGGCGGTGATTTCGTTGTTGTTCAGAGGAGAGCAGGGTATTAACTGGGCGGGCTGTGGCCCGTCTAGTCAGGCCAGATATCTAGCCCAGATACTAATTTTTTTCAAGATGAAAATGGCTAGCCCAGCTATACGTCTTTTTGAGAAATACCCAGGCAAGGTCAACTTGTTATTCTCCGCCCCGCTGGGCTGCAAATCTTTCCTCGGAGGGATGCATTAGGCTTAACAGGAAAATGGGCTTTAAAATGAATAAATGGGATGTAATTATAAAAGCTGGGCAGTAACTATAAAAAATGCACCAAACACGAAATTAGTTTATAAAATATTATTTATGGATTTTGAAAATCTTAAATTTTCATTATTGCGCGCACAATGTTTTGTTGGATTTTTACGTAATACAAATTTATATCTAATCCGACTAAAAATTTAGGGATAAAAATATTTCAGATCCCATCAAAATGTGGGAAATTTTATTGAACTCTGTCTTCAACGGTTGGTTGAAATTATTAATTGTTGTCCTAGCTAGAAAATGGGATGTACTTTTAACAAACTATAAATTGGCTGTTGTAAATTCCATTAGAATTCAAAAATGGGCTGTACATTCTTACAAAACGCAAATGGGCTATAAGTTCTCTGCCACACACTTGTGGGCCTACTAAGTGACGCGTCCCCTAAAAAAATAAGTTGACGCGTATGCAAGGCTTTGTCAACTTATTATAGTCAACACACGGTTCTAGCAGCAGTGGCCATTGGATGTCTATCCAACGGATGTCGTGCTTCTTCTACAATCTCGGATATTCTTAGCTTCGGCCGCCCAAAAAATGATTCCTCCCCCTGACATCTGGGGCGCACCATTTCGGAGGCTGACCTGTGGGCCTACTAAGTTGGAGCGTACCAAGGGCTTTGTCAACTTAGTCAATATAAACGATTCTAGCTTCAGTGACCGTACGATGTCCATCCAACGGCCGTAGTGCTTCTTCAACCTCTGGTCTTCTTGGTCCAGCTGCCTAAAGCAGCGCCGGTCGTGCCGCCTGCTCCTGCCTCCCGTGGCCGGCTGTGCTGCCGCAGAGGCCTCACCGCCCTCATACTACTCCCACCGCTGGCCAGGCCATCCCTCCACTCACCCACACCGCCTGTTATTCTGCGGCCACGGCAGCCTCACACCGTAGCCGAACTAGTGAACGCTCGTACTCCTCTCCGCGTGGGCATCCACTGCCGCGTCTTGCCTGGCTCCGCGTCGCCCCTTCCTAGGCCTAGCCGTCGTCCACCGCCGTGGTGCTCTCGGCGCGGCTTGGTCAATGTGGTCAACGACCGACTTCCATCGGAAGAGTACTGTACGTGGAGAGGCTGACAGCTGGGTCCAAGGCAGCCGCAAGGAAGTGCCTCCTTATTACGCGGAAAATAATTATTCCTCCACCTGAAAGAAGGGACCCACTGGACGGGCCACCGTATTTCGCGAAAAAAACGTTCCCCCCGCTGTCAGCTCGGACCCACCAGAAGTGCCTCCTTATTGCGCATAAAAAAATGAATACTCCCCCGGCTAGCTGGGACCCACCTTGGTGGGAGGCTGACTAGTGGGCCTACTAAGTTGACGGGGATGAAGGGCTTTGTCAACTTAGTCAATATGAATGATTCTAGCTCCAGTGACCCTACGATGTTCATCCAACGGTCGTAGTGCTTCTTCAACCTCTGGTCTTCTTGCTCCAGCCGCCCAAAGCAGCGCCGGTCGTGCCGCATGCTCCTGCCTCCTGTGGCCGGCTATGCTGCCGCAGAGGCCTCACTGCCCCCTACTATTCCCACTGCTGGCCAGGCCTTGCAGCGACGGCAGCCTCACACCGCAGCCAAACCAGTGAACCCTCGTACTCCTCTCCGCGCGGGCTTCCGCTGCCGCGTCTTCCCCGGCTCCGTGTCGTCCCCTTCCTGGGCTTCGCCGTCATCCACCGCCGTGGTGCTCTCTGCGCGTCGTGGTCAACGTGGTCAAGGAACGACTTCCATCGGAAGAGTACTGTACGTGGAGAGGCTGACAGCTGGGTCCACGACCACAGCCTAGTTTTTTGTGATTTGCCGAGTAACTCGCTTTGTCAGGCCTGTTGGGCTGCAAATCTTTCAAGATGAGGAGAGCTTTCATTCGGCTGGCCGAGAAAATGACCCATCAGTAATGAGAAATGGGTTGTACATTTTTAAAAAACATCAAACCTGCAATTAGTTTCAAATAGCTTTTTTTCATTTCAAGATTTTAAATTACATTAATTTTTATGCGTGGAGAATTTGTTGGATTTTATATTGATATACATTTATTTTTTAAATCAGTTTGAATGTGAGTCGAAATTTCAGGATTAAAAACAGTTCGGACCGCACCAAAATATGCAAAATTTCGTATAATTTTTTAACCGTGGCCACAATATGGGCTATAATGCTAACAAAAAGAATATGGGATCCAAAAAACCTTAAGAATTAGCAAATGGGCTGTAAATTATTAGAAATAATGGCAGATGGGTTGTATGATGTTTTCCACAGATTTGAGGCTTTCCTAAAAAAAAGGTTGACGCACAAGCACTGAGTGTTGGATGTCCATCCAACAGCCGTCGTGCTTCTTCAATCTCTGCTCTTCCTGCTCCAGCCGCTCAAACAAGCGTCGGCGGGACTGCCTGCTCCCTCCTCCCCGCGTCCGGCTGTGCTGCCGCGTAGGCCTCACCGCCACACTGTACTCCCATCGCTGGCCTAGCCATCCCTCTACTCACCCACACCTGCTGTTATTCTTTGGCGACGGTAGACGAACCAGTAAACCCTCGTACAGTCATACTCCCCTCCGTGTGGGAAACAACTATCGAGTCTTCCCTGCCTCCATGCCATCCCCTTCCTAGGCCTTGCCGTCGTCCACCGCCGTGGTGCTCTCGGCACGGCGTGGTCAATGTGGTCAACGACCGACTTCCGTTGGAAGAATACTGTGCATGGAGACGCTGACAGCCGGGTCCACGGCCAAAGCAAGGAAGTGCCTCCTTATTACGCGCAAAATAATTATTCCTCCACCTGACAGCGGGGACCCACCGGACGGGCCACCGTATTTCGTGAAAAAAACGTTTCCCCCTGACTGCTGGGACCCACCAGCTACACCTTCGCACGCAAGGAAGTGCGTCCGAGCAAAAAAAAAACAAAATGATTTGCCCCCCTGACTGCTGGGACCCACCAGCTACATCTTCGCATGCAAGGAAGTGCCTGACAATCGGGACCCACCTGGTCGAAGCGTACGTAGCGTTGTCATTCTGGTCACGAACGTGTACGTACATATATACTAGTGGATGTAGAGGAACGCACGTGTCATAGTAGAGGCGCGCACGTAGCATGTACACATACGTACAGTGGCCAGGGTGCAAGAAAGAAAATACGGCCATGTATGTGTACATACAGGAGGGGTCTCGCATGCCTACTCGCGCATACGTACGGCGAGGGCTCGTTGACATGGCTGGGTCGGAACGGAGAAACAGCGTCGTCGTCGTGTTCATCTAGATGCAACGGAATGCATCGTGTTCATGGGGAGGCAACGGAATGCGTGGGAGCCAATCGGCTGGGTCGAAACGGAATGCATGGTCGTGTTCATCGGGAGGGCTTGGACGGAACAGGCGATGGAAATGAGGCCTGGCGTACCGCAGAACGGAGGAAACGGCCTTGTGTTCGACCGGCCACGTTCAAAATGGGATCATGTTCATCGGGAGGGGTGTGGTGTACCGCAAAATGGACGAAACGGACCTCCTACGGTCGAAACGGGGGTCCTATTGATCGAGAGGGGTGTGGCGTACCACAAAACGGATGAAACGGACCTCCTACGGTCAAAACGGGGGTCATGTTCATCGGGAGGGGTGTGGCACACCGCAAAACGGGACTCCACACGATACTGTTCATCTCCACCGTCGACCTCCTCCAGCCTCCACGGGCTACCGTCGACCTCCTCCAGCCTCCATGGGCCCCTGTTCATCCAGCCTCCACCGCACGCTACTCCACCGGCTACTGTTCAACCACCCCTCCACCGTCTACTGTTCATCCAGCCCTCAACACCACGGGGTCCTGTTCAACCACCCCTCCACGGGCACCCCTCCACCGTCTACTATTCATCTAGCCCTC